>NC_090265.1:671986079-672291496 GCF_040414725.1 Anabrus simplex
ACCACTTAAAGGTATACTTTGCATTATTCTCATGTGGTCAAGGTTTTCTGCTATCAGCCAATATAGCACATGCAAATTAGAGTTTTATGGTAATTTCAAAGACTACACTGTGCTTTCTTGACCTCAAAGTGGAATGTTTTCCTCATCTGGAGTTAACGATGGCTTCTTGGTTTGGGAGGCAAAATTTCATGTCAGGTTCCATACCAATTGTCTTCATGAGTCTAGGTTTACCAAGATGACAGCATAGACTATATTATTACTAAATATAATTTATAATAAATTCTTAAACCTTCATTCATGAGGGTATTGATCCACTGTAATAAGTCTGTATGTCCTGACATGAGGTAACCCATACTGATAAAATAATGACAACAGATTTACCTGACAAGCATATTTTCTTTTCTTTTTATTTTAAATTTTAAACTGTCTGATCTTCATGGGATTCAGTCAGTTTCTTTACAAAATATGTTTATCT
This sequence comes from Anabrus simplex, assembly GCF_040414725.1. NCBI lineage: Eukaryota > Metazoa > Arthropoda > Insecta > Orthoptera > Tettigoniidae > Anabrus > Anabrus simplex. The sequence continues at coordinate 671,986,555 of NC_090265.1, forward strand.
TGAAAAATTTTGAACTCTTTTTGATACTGCTGGTAATATGCATTGAAACAATACAGAAGTCACACAGCAAAATAGTATATTTTAGTCCTAAATGAAGGAAATATATTATCTTTAAACTAATTTTTGACATAATTTCACAGAATTTTTTTTTTCAACTTCTGAGTATGTAATTATTTTGAGCTCATTCATGAAATATTTTGAAGACACTGTACATTCTGTTAAGAAAATATTCATCAGTAGGATGTTGGTCAAGCAAATACAGATACGGATCTAGAGAAATACCTTGAATATCTGGAAGGCCATATACAGGACAAACAAGTTGTGATCATAGGAGACATGAATGCCCAAGTAGGTCAGGAAAGAAAAGGAGGTGAAGAGATTATAGGTCCATTTGGATATGGAAAGAGAAACAAGGCTGGAGATATTTTGGTAGACTTTTGTAGAAGAAATGAGCTGATCTTTGGTATCACATGGTTTTGAAAGAAAATGTCAGAAGATAACAAGATATAGTTGGGATAACAAAATCAAAACTCTGATAGATTATATTTTGGTCAAGAAAGGTAACAGGAAAATGTTGGTAGATATAACAGCCCTCCCAAGTGAATCTTTCGAAGGAGATCACAGAGTTGTGATAGCTAAGTTAAAGATGGGAAAGATACAAAAGATGACTGAGATTAGGCAGAGGAAGCTAACGGTGTGGAAATTGCAGGAGAAGGAAATAAATGATGAGTTCCAAACACACATTAAAAACCTAAGGAAGACATCGGAAGGAGCAAAGAAGAAAGGGCATACTTCAAAACGGTCATGGTGGAGTCTGCAGAAAAGACCTGTGGAAGAGTATCAAGAAGGAAGAAAGATCAAGAAAAGCCCTTGTGGAATGACAGGGTAAAAGATATATATAGTTAAAAGGAAGAAACAAGCTTGGAAAAGATGGCTGAGAAACAGAACAACAGAATGGAAAACAGAATACAAGCACTGCAAGAAGGAGTGCTCCAAGGTGGTTCAAGAAGAGAAAAAGAAATGCTGGAAAAAATGCACTGAATCTCTGCTAGAAGATACAATCAGAAGCAAAAAGATCTCATTCCAGTGGGTTAAAAAGAAGAAAAACCCAGGTGAAGGTGCTAATTTCATTAAAAATGAACAGGAGGAAGTGGTGCAACAGAGCAGGATATATTGCAGAGGTGGTAAAAATACTTTGAACAGCTTTACAACATGCAAAATACCTCGGTACAAGGAGAAATCGAAGAACCAGATTTAGTGCAGATGGAAGATAAGGAAAACAAGGTGTCCATGGCAGAAATAGAGTGGGCCATTAAAAGAATGAAATGAGGCAAGGCAGCTGGAATTGATGAGGTCGCCATAGAAATGATAATAGCAGCAGGAGCAGTTGGTCTACAGTGGTTGTATAGACTCTTCAGAGTGATATGGAGAGAAAAGACTGTTCCAAAAGTGTGGACGAAAGGGGTCATTATACCAATTTTCAAGAAAGGAAACTGGAAGCAATGTGAAAATTACAGAGGAGTGACACTGATACCTCATACAGCTAAGATCCTTGAAAGAATCTTGGATTTATGAATAAGAGACAGAGTAGAGGGAAAGTTGGCAGAACACCAGTATGGATTCAGAAGAGGCAGGTCCACATTTGACACAATATTTACATTGTGTCAAATGATGGAAAGGTATTGGGAATATGGGAAGGACATGGTATTAACGTTTCTAGATATTGAAAAGGCATATGACACTGTCCCAAGGAATTTGGTATAGAAAACATTGACAGAGGCACAGACTGGGAATGAGACAATGCAGATGGTAAAAGCATTGTATCAAAATTGCAAAAGCTGTGTTAGAACCAAAGTGGGTCACACTGAATGGTTCAGAGTTGAGACAGGCTTAAGACAGGGAAGTATATTGTCTCCCTTACTCTTCATTATCATCATGGATAGAATTCTACATAATATCAAGGAGAAGATGATTGGCGAGCAAGTAAAGTCTATGCTATTTGCTGATAACATTGTAGTTTGGGGAGATATGAAGAGGAAGTACAGACACAAGTTGATTTATGGAATGAGGAGATAAGAAATTTTGGAATGAAGATTAGTACTGCGAAAAGTAAGACTTTGATCATGACGAGAGGTAACAGAAAATCCAGGGGAGTGATAAAAATAGGAAATGAGCCTCTTGAAGTGGTGAAAATTTTTTAATATTTGAGCAGCGTGATGTCACAAGATGGAAATTTAGATGGAGAAATTGATTTAAGAATACAGCAGTCTGCAGTTTCTATCAGTGTGTGAGAGACATTGTATGGAACAAAGATGTGCCAATGAAATGCAAGAAGGTTTTATACTCGTCCTATTATAAACCTATATTGACCTATGCTTCAGCAGCCTGGACGTTGACTAAGTGGAACCAAAGTAAGATACAAGCAGCTGAAATGAGATACTTGAAGAGCACAGAGGGAAAGACAAGACGAGATAGAATACGAAATGAGGAAATAAAGAGAAATAATAAGAAGAGATTGATATAGCAAAGCTAAAATGGTTTGAACACATGATGAGAATGCAAGGAGAGAGAAGACCAAAGAGAACATTCAGAGACTGCAAAGAGGCCTAGGGGTTGGCCTAGAATGAGATGGAGGAACTCTGTTGTGGACTGTATTGCAAATAGAGTAGTCGATAGCAATAAAGTACTAGAAGAGGAATGGTGGAAAGATTGAGTAAGGTGGAGGGCTTTGGTACACTACCCTACCCAGAGAGAATCTGGAAAAGGTAATGGATGAAAAGAAGAAGAAGAAGGTCATTGGCCAGTGACAAAGGACAGATACTAGAATACACATCCATGTTCATTTGGGAGATAAGAAAATCATGGTCAACATAGCCAACAGTTAACAGGAAAAATGTGTTAGTTCAGTATTCTAAATTTTCTTTTGCTTTTACACACACAGTAAGAGAGCTTCCTTAACAGTTATGAAATTTGTCATCTATTTGCCATTTTCAATGTACCAGCATATGTTAACTTGTTTGTTTCTTTCCATTCTTCTTCTTCCTCAGCATTTGTTCCACAGTGTAGCAGGGTCCTCTTTCTTGGCTTTGTTTCTCCTCTTGGTAAGATCATATTCCTGGTCAGGGTGGAGACCTACAATCTTCAGGTCGTTATGAAGGGTGTCAAGCCATTGCTGCTTTGATCTTCCTGCTGATTTGTCATCCCACAGTTTCCAGGGTCAAACCTCTCCCTGTGACAGATATACTGCCTGTTCAAAGCATGTGTCCGCACCATCATAGTCGGCTTTCCCGTATCTTTTCTGCGATTGGTGCAGTTCCACATCTACGATGCATATCATCATTGGTGATATGATCATGGAGTGTCAGGCCTGATGTCCAGCACAGCATTCTGATTTCCATAGTCAATGTTCTATTTCTTTTGTTGGAGGCCAACACTCAGCACCATACAGTGTAACTGGACGGATGACAGTCCAATATATTTTCGACTTTAACTGCTTAGGAATTTTCTTGTGATAGAACACATCAGTCATAGACCACCACTTGAGTCACAGATTACTGACACGCTTGGCTGTTTCGGTACTGAGGCTCCCATCGGCAGTGATGGTTGAGCCAAGATTTACTGCAGGTCGATGCCATTGATTTGGATGGTATCCATAACATTCAGATCTGTCATCATGTACTCCATCTTTTTTAATATTAAGATGTAGTCTGCACACCTTTAGACAGGTTTTCCAAGCTTGCACTTGTTCTTGGAGTTCAGTCTTGCACAAAGGGGCCAACAACACATCATCGACATACAGGAGTGACCAAGGTGTCAGTTTGTGCAGGTCTTTTATGATGGTGTCCAGGATTATGATGAAAAGCAGGGATGAAAGTGCTGAAAATTCCTTTCCATTAATATTTTAACCTTCTGTATATTAGTAAATACTGTGAGTATAAGTGGGGATGGTTGTTTCAGTAGCTCCTTGTTACTTGATATTGTTGTTGTTGTTGTTTGAGTCATCAGTCCATAGACTGGTTTGATGCAGCTTTCCATGCCACCCTATCCTGTGCTAACCTTTTCATTTCTACATAACTATTGCATCCTACATCTGCTCTAATCTGCTTGTCATATTCATACCTTGGTCTACCCCTACCGTTCTTACCCCCTACACTTCCTTCAAAAATCAACTGAACAAGTCCTGGGTGTCTTAAGATGTGTCCTATCATTCTATCACTTCTTCTCGTCAAATTTAGCCAAATTGATCTCCTCTCACCAATTCGATTCAGTATCTCTTCATTCGTGATTCGATCTGTCCATCTCACCTTCAGCATTCTTCTGTAACACCACATTTCAAAAGCTTCTATTCTCTTTCTTTCTGAGCCAGTTATCGTCCATGTTTCACTTCCATACAATGCCACGCTCCACACGAAAGTCTTCAAAAACATATCAATGTTTGAAGTGAGCAAATTTCTTTTCTTAAGAAAGCTCTTCCTTGCTTGTGCTAGTCTGCATTTTATGTCCTCCTTACTTCTGCCATCGTTAGTTATTTTACTACCCAAGTAACAATATTCATCTACTTCCTTTAAGACTTCATTTCCTAATCTAATATTTCCTGCATCACCTGCCTTCGTTCTACTGCACTCCATTACTTTTGTTTTGGACTTATTTATTTTCATCTTGTACTCCTTACCCAAGACTTCATCCATACCATTCAGCAACTTCTCGAGATCTTCTGCAGTCTCAGATAAAATAACAATATCATCGGCAAATCTCAAGGTTTTGATTTCTTCTCCTTGGACTGTGATTCCCTTTCCAAATTTCTCTTTGATTTCATTTACTGCCTGTTCTATGTAAACATTGAAAAGGAGAGGGGACAAACTGCAGCCTTGCCTCACTCCTTTCTGCATTGCTGCTTCTTTTTCAAAGCCCTCGATTCTTATAACTGCAGACTGATTTTTATACAGATTGTAGATAATTCTTCGTTCTCGGTATCTGATCCCTATCATCTTCAGAATCATAAATAGCTTCAATCAACATTATCGAATGCCTTTTCTAGATCTACGAATGCCATGTACGTGGGCTTGTCCTTCTTGATTCGATCCTCTAAGATCAGACGTAAAGTCATGATAGCTTCATGTGTTCCTACATTTCTTCTGAAGCCAAATTGATCTTCTCCCAACTCAGCTTCAACTTGTTTTTCCATTCTTCTGTAAATAATACGTGTTAAAATTTTGCAGGCATGAGATACTAAACTAATGGTGCGGTAGTTTTCAAACCTGTCAGCACCGGCTTTCTTGGGAATAGGTATAACAACATTCTTCCGAAAATCGGATGGGACTTCTCCTGTCTCATACATCTTGCACACTAAATGAAATAACCTTGCCATGCTGGTTTCTCCTAAGGCAGTCAGTAATTCAGAGGGAATGTCATCAATTCCAGGTGCCTTGTTCCTATTGAGGTCACTCACAGCTCTGTCAAACTCTGACCTCAAAATTGGGTCTCCCATTTCATCAGCATCAACAGCCTCTTCATGTTCCAGAACCAAATTATCTATATCTTTACCTTGATACAACTGTTGGATATGCTCCTGCCATCTTTCTGCCTTGTCTTCTTTCCCTAGAAGTGGTTTTCCATCTGAGCTCTTAATATTCATACACCTAGATTTCCTTTCTCCAAAGGTTTCCTTGATTTTCCTGTATGCAGCATCTACCTTTCCTACGACCATACAGCCTTCGACATCCTTGCATTTCTCCTTCAGCCATTCCTCCTTATTATGTCATATAATTTCATACCTTGCTGTCATGGCAACTATGTTATTGACATTGGATGATGTTGTGTATCTCTTGACAAAGCACCAAAAATAGATTTTGAGATATTTACACAAATGCAAAGTCCTTTGTATTCGTTCATCTTTTCTGTGAAATTTAAAGTGTTATATACCAAAATAAAGATAAAACAAATTTTCTTGTTAATGTATCAACATCAGTGATATTTTCATTATATTATCATAATCTGAGATAATGGCACTTGGTCATTTGATGCTTTAATGCGGTTCTTTTACTTATTTTGTTATGTACTACTTGAATAATCAACAAAATTGTCATTTTAGTGATGTGATTTCACTTTTAAAAAGTTAGTGCAGTGTAGAATATGGTACTTTTTAACAAATTATATTGCTGAATTAAGTTCAGGTTTATATTCTCTCAAATACCATACCGTATTGTATGTTATATTGATCATATTTTTCTAGAGATCTTTTCCACAAATACCTGCAGTTTTATGACTAAATAGAACATAAGTTTATAACATTAGAATTATACCATAAATTGCTCATGTAAAATGTTCTACATACAACTGCATACAACATGAAATATACTAACAAATTGTGCTCAGTCACTTGATGCAAAACTTTAATTAAATGATTGAGGGTCTGGCATTTGGTCAAAATTTATTTCCCTTAAAACATGTAGAGAACTACAATCTGAACAATAAACTATATAAACTTTAGCTACCAGATGGAGCATTAATCTAAAAAAAAAAAAAGGGTCAATTTTGGCACTTGGTCAAATGATGAATAACACCATCCATTTAATATTCTAATCTCTCTCTCTCTCCATTTGATCTGCTCATGACTGAGCATCATGACCCCAGGGCTTTTCTGCAGCTTCTATCAATAGGAGCCACTCCATTTGATCTTCTGCCTTACAGACTGTTACTCCCCATGGCAAATTAGTTACATCCTTAACTGGCAACCCATCTTTTTATTGTTTATTAAATATCCTGACAGGCTGAACCCTATTGTACATGAGTATATTAGGGTTATTGTTTTGATCAGTTTTTTTTTAATTACTGGTCCTTGACACAAAATTAGGAAACTAAATTATTGAAGATGTGGTGAATGAACTTAAGGAATTGTTTGTAGCAGCAGGATTTCCTGAAGAGATGGTATAATGGCTTTGAAAGTTACACGTTGTAATTGTTTAGGTGACACTCAAGTTCGAATCTTGTCCTTCCAAACATGGTACAGTCAAACAGTAAATGGTCCACCACTTGTGAAGATCCACAAAAGCACAAGTAATCGCCTACAGTGTTAATTTTGAAGCATTCAAAGTAGCACTTAAACTTTCCATGGCTGGATAGAAACTGAGTGAGAATCAATTTGGGCACTAATGTTTTGCACTGGAGTCGACCGTATATGTCAGGAAAAAATAATTATCTTGTGACAGACCCTTTTGTACTTCATGTCCAGAGATTGTCCCACTGTCTTATTAGATGTGTTTTGATTTAGGCTTTTGCATAACGTAAGGGTGATTTGTTGCAGGTGATTTCTATATTGGTTGAGGAGGCTGCTTTTGCGAGGATGTCTGCCTTTTCATTTCCAGGTGAACCGATGTGTCCTCAGATCCAGGAAAGGCACTGCTGTGCTTTAGATGTTATAGTAGCAGCTATAGGATTGACATTGTGCTTGTTGTTGATTGTGTTCATTGCAGCCCATCTTTTTTTCTACACGTCCTCATGACCTTTCCCTTGGACAATTACTTTCTCCAGTTTTTAATCTTTCCTCTACATAATATCACAGTTATTGGGGTGGTAGTAGTAGGTCCATCTGTATATAAATGGTGGACCTGTTTCTTTCTCTTTTTTTTTTTTTTTTTTCATAGAACGTGCACCTATTCCTTGACACTGGCTGAGGATCATTCCCCTAACCCTGGAACTTAACCTGAAATTGGATTAAATAAATTCTTATTACATTATAAACTAGGTGTGTAATAGCTTCTCGTCAGGTTTGATACCAATATTCTCACAAAAACAATAAAAATTACAATGGGCTATGGTTGAAATACCTGGTGTAATTCAGGATTTTTTAATGAGGATGAAGTAAACACAGTTCTGATGTATGATTTGAAAAAATGGGCCTTCAGAATTTAAATAATTCTAAATACAAATTTTGGTTGAACTATGTTCAACTCTTTGGAAATTACACAGCTGGTAAAAGTAACAGTTCATTTTATAAGTTTGTAACTTCAAAAACTCTTTTTTCCCCAATCATTTCAAGTGTGAACAAAGAAAAAAAAGTGTGAGGCAAAGTATTTGTAATATTGCAACCTTTAAAATTAGTTTTTACAATGAATCTGTTTTAACTGAGAAAGCCTACAATAATGTTTAGATTTAATAAAACCTGGATCTCTCCTGACATTTTTATATGATATGTGCACTAATATCTATTCTTGACTTAGGTGGTTTTAAATATGAAATATTCAGCCATTTGGAAATGCATAAGAAGCATACAAACAAATAGATAAACCAACAAAAGCTATGAAATATTTAGAAATTGTAACAATCCATTAAAAGTAAGTAGTTTTATAAAAGCAGACTTTTATAGTTTTATTTACATAGATTTACCAATAAGTTCTAAGTGCTAAATATGTTTGTGATGTAGAATGTAACTCATTGCAAATAAATATTGATATTATTTAATATTTTTGATTGAGTTGCAGACACAGAAGTTTAATCCATGTACTGAATATTACAAACCAATCAACCAAAGTATTTTTCAAACTAAAGATAAATGTTGTGAAATAGATCATCATTTTTGTGTTAAACAGATCAAGTAATGAAATCACCACCATTTATAGTGAATAATATGTATTTCTCTATATTTCTTAAGTATTTGATGTTATATTCTTTTCTTCTGATTTTCATGTTTTGAAATACCATACTATAAATCTTTTCTTTGTTCAGTAATATGTAACTTAAATGGAACCTAGGGAGGTTCTGTGACATTCTTGCTATGAGCATTGTATGTAGGCTGCTGTAGACTTGCATGTAATATCAGTGGCGGCTCGTGGCTGTAAAGTATGGTGAAGAGCTATAACCCGTTCTGTTTCGAGCGACAGATTTAGGAACTATGTGTTGTTTTTGGTTGTTTTGTACTTGTACCTCGTACCTGTGACTGGCGGAGGGTCCAGCACTTGACCAAAAATGTATACAGACCGGAGCACTGTGTAACGTCACAGCATGGCAACCATGTGGCTGCCTTTGCTCTACAATGCAAAGTAGAGATAAGATCTGACCGGGAGACTAACAATTATGGAAGCGCGACACCCTCGGGAAGAGTTGGACATTTTGTCATATTTTCATTTATAATGCACAGCTGTTTACTGATGCTAGAACTTCATTCTGATCTTCGTTTCTCTAACGTGAAAATGGTGTTTCTAATAAAATACACACTATGTAATAAACAGGATACATGTTTAAATAAATCAGCGCAACACTATGAATGAACCACAATGCATAAGTACTCGTACTTCACACAGGATGATGCAGGGAAGACAAATCATTCCGATATTCCGGCAATTTCACTTGCACATTCCACTATGAGAAAAGTACGCGGGTGACGTCATGGTTGTCATGGCAACCGCCAAGGCCAAGCGGCACTTGGGAGGTAGAGCCAGCTGCTGAATCTCTCGTCTTCACTCAAGCACAGTCTGTGACTCAAGCTCACGCGCCATACTGTGGGTGGCCGACAGCCGGCGCTTTTGTGAGTTCCCCTGGTTCTCATCAAGTGATGCAAACTCTTGGTGCTCCAAACGCCGTACAAAAAAAAAAAAAAATTGCCATAAAACCAACAAATGTTATAAGAAAAATAAATTTTTAAAAAATTAATTCTGGTAAAAATAAATGGTGAAGTGGCACTTCACCTACTTCAGCTGAAAAGCCGCCCCTGTGTAATATTATCAATATATTTTCTTATATTCAGCAACTGCAACTTATATTTAGAAGTTGATAACTTAGCTAATTTATCCCTTTTAAGTACTGATCACTGAGCTCGATAGCTGCAATCGCTTAAGTGCGGCCAGTATCCAGTATTTGGGAAATAGTGGGTTCAAACCCCACTGTCGGCAGCCTTGAAGATGGTTTTCCGTGGTTTCCCATTTTCACACCAGGCAAATGCCGGGACTGTACTTTAATTAAGGCCACGGCCGCTTCCTTCCCAGTCCTAGCCCTTTCCTGTCCCATCGTTGCCATAAGACCTATCTGTGTCGGTGCAACGTAAAACAAATAGCAAAAAAAAAAAAAAAAGTACTGATCAACACTGCCAAATGTGAGAGTAGCAGTTCATCATTTGTGGGACCAACTTATGGGTCAGTCATAATCAAATTCATAGGCATACTCTTCATACACATTCCATTAAGAACATTTTTTTAAAGTGTATTTATTTAATACTAAGTTTCAAATCTTCAGCAACACAAAGCTAAAAGATTGATGGTAATGAGATCTCCTTTCAGTAAGTAATTAATTCAATCATATCTTACTTGGGGAAATGAAAGACTGATTACAGTATTAGTAAATAGTGGTAATGAAAGAAAGCAATGTTGTGAATAGTCAGGAAGATATTGTTATTGTTTTTCTCAGAATAACAACTGTCAATGCAAGATTACTTTCTTTAATATATTTTAGAATTAGAATCCTCTTTTTGATAATGAACTGAAAATAAGTTAAGTAGTGTCTATTCTTTAAAATATCATCCTGAAGGATTCTTCTAATACTTGAGAAGAAAATATAAAAATGTTAGATCACGAATTGAATGTGACACTGAACATTTAAAGAAAATTACAGTAAGCATACATAATGGTAGGTATTATTTTTATAAGACTATATTTTTTGCTGAAGGTAACCTAGGTTTTACTGAAGCACTATATAAGAAAGGAGGAGTGAGGTAGATTCCCATGGTTTCCTTGTCAAGCCAGAAAGTATCATTACTTATCAGTTAGCTGAGTTCACACAAAGATGTATACCAACTAATTCTATAGGGTGGGCCAAAAGTTGTGACCAGATACTTTTTATAATGAATGAATTTTTCACAAGTGACAGACCTGGAATTTTGCCATAGGTTGAGAGAAATTTCTATTCCTCTTGCATAATTTGTCAGTTTTTCTATATTGAACAGTCAATCTGAATGCTGTTTCCAATGTGGAATGAACAGGACAAACCTCTCAACTGGCCTCTCAGAACTCCAGGCTTAACAACTTTGGTAAAAGACAAAATTAACAAAATTCATTAAGGATCTGAAAGGAAACAGATGGAGAGCAGTGACTTCTCATGTAAGACCATGGAGATAGAGTACACATTAAAAAAAAAAAAAAAAAAAAACATGGGACCCAAATTTTCAGCTACAGCCTTTGTCAGTTAGAGGATAGAATGAAGTTGGTCATTGTTGGCAAGTAGATGGTATGTGAGGTGAGGGGAGTGGGGGAGACAAACAGACAAGGAAATGAATGCCTTAACTAATGTTAAGGCTGGGTACTTCCCTGAACCTGAGCACCAGTTGGTGTTCCACTTCGAAATGTCTAAGGGCAAGAGGGTGGGAAGTAAGGGCTGGGTTCTTCCCTGGACCTGAGCACCCGTTGATGACCCACTTCAGAATCTCTAAGGGCGAGAGGGTGGGAAGTAAGGGTCGGGTTCTTCCCCGGACCTTAGCACCAGTCGATGACCCACTTCGGAATCTCTAAGGGTGAGAGGGTGGGAAGTAGGTGCCGGATTCTTCCCTGGACCTGAGCACCAGTTGATGACCCACTTCGGAATCTCTAAGGGTGAGAGGGTGGGAAGTAAGGGCCGGGTTCTTCCCTGGACCTGAGCACCAGTTGGTGTCCTACTTCAGAATCTCTAAGGCCCTTACTTCCCACCCTCTTGCCCTGCTAGCTTTCTTACTTGAGCATTAAGGATTTGAAAGGAGAGATTCCTCTTGTTCTCAAAATGATTACTCCTGAAATGTTCGGGAAGGCTAACAAACACACTTGGTGATTAATTCAGCTGTGCATCGAGTGTGATGGGCAGCATACTATGAAGTTCGGCCAGTGAGGGCTGAAATTACATTAACTGTACTGGTATTTTTGTGTTCTTTCACTCTTTAATGAATCTCATTCAGTTCACTACAGTTTTTGCATTGATTATCTTAATGTCCTTTTTACAACAATATCATCTCTTTGTGCCCCACTCTGTATAAGCCATACTTTCACACCATCATCACAGGGACTGACTATATAATGAATTTATGCAGGCTATAACTGCAGACTAACATTATTCATACCTCTGTCACTTTCATATTGTCAAAGCCGAGGCTGAGACTGAGAGAGATATATGAAAGAAACTTTGAAAGCTGCATCAACTATAGTAGTATACACAAACAACACTCCAGTACAGATATTCAGATCATGATAATAATTTATGTTCTAAAGTGTTTAACATCAACAATTTCTTACTTACCAACCTATTCTATTTTGTGATTTTATAGATAATGCCCCTAATGTGAAACTGAAGAGAAATGTGCAACTGTGTGTAAGCTATTATTCTTGAGTTTTGGAGTGGATGTACTTTCATGTAATTTATTGTACACATTAATATCTTTACTGTTTGTGTCAGTACACAAAAATCCATACCAACATCTCCAGGTCTAATTTTACAGGAAAAAGAAATATTAGAAATATTATTATTTGTTTTAGCACTACTTTTTGGTTTTATATTTCTTGAATGCAGCTTAATTGAAATAATAAATACTAACAGTACTTCTATGTTCTGAAATTACCTGTTTTAAAATAATTTTTAATAGAACTTTCATACTCAAAAACTTTGAAAATTAAAGAAAATATATGTACTGGGTTAGAATATTATTATTTTATTATTATTTTATGATATTTTATGATAAATGTTACAAAAGAACAGAAATGTAAACTTATCATTTTTATATGAGATTCTTTGCACCAACACATTTAGAACTTGGACAAAGACTGAGTAGCAGTATATGTAGCCTTTCCAAGGTCTCTATATATCTTAATACTTTCTGTTCAGTATTTTTTTTTTGCCAGAATTTCAATTGACATTTTTATGAAAGGTTTCATCAGGGGTTGCAAATTGATTGAAAAGGTTTTCATTTTTTTGTTCGACTATGTAATACGCTAATTACATGTGATTCCTCTGTATCTTAATTATGTACATTAAAGTACTGATATTCATTGAAGTACCATTATTATTCCAACTACTGGTACCAATTTCCAACTAACCATATCTGGTATCTGTAACTTATAAGCTTTACAGTCTGTTGAACACACAATTTCATTAAAAATACACTATAACATAGCTGTAAAAAAAAAAAAAAAAAAAAAATTATTAAACAATAATGCATATTTTATTCCTTGTTTAATAATATGTTTGTTACAGCTAAGTTATATTATAGTGTAATATTAATATTGAAATTGTGTGTTCAGCAAACTTAACCAAATATATATATATATCCAATATTGATTAATATCGTAAATGGAACAATCCTCAAGTCTTGAAAGCAGCAGTTGCAGCAATCCAAAATAGCAAGCACAAGTTTTGAAAGTGACACTGTTTACAAATCACCAACACCACTGGAAATTGTGGCAGAAGCATTGTATGTTACTAACAATTTATTGTTTCAAAAGTCAAGGAGGTTAAAATCTCCAAACCATAACACTGCTCCGTGCATGCCATCTGTTGAACTAATCGGGAACCGGAACACTCATTGTCAGTATATATATATAATGCCTACCATCTGTCACAGTACCAATATAGTTGGTTGTTATTGGACATTATAAATTTTCCAGCTAACTCGTTCCTGGTTACTAGCGTTTCGCCCCAGTGTGCCAAGTTGGGCTCCTCAGTTGGTAAATGGCACATCCACTAAGACGTACGGCTAGTGCATACCGTGGAGGACCAAGGACCAAGGGGGAGGGGCGAGCCACCTAGAAGGTAACGCCTTCTCTCTGGCCAGGAGATTTGGCGGGTTTGGAGGATTTGTAGGAGTTGGACGAGGGGGAAAACGGTGATGTATTTTATGGGGTTGTGGTGAAGGTTTGGCCTCTTGGCTAAGGGGTGCAGCTCTGATCTCGTGCTTTTTATTGAGAATTTTACATGTGTTACATATGTTGTATTTCACTGAGTTACATACATAGGGTTTACAATACAGTTTACAGATACATATAGTGTTGGTACAGTTTGCCAGTTGGACGTGATGATTTAGTAAGGGGTACTGGGGTAGAGTTGGGATGTAAGGGAGTGGAGAGTTGTTGTTATGTTGGCGATGGATGTGGCTATAAGACGGAGAAGGTCTAGTCTTGGTAGGGACGGTAGGAAGACGCTAGTTTGGGGAATGGGTAGGTGAATGGCTTGCGGGGATGTGGATAACCCGTTAGAGGAGAGATCCTCACTTGGACTATGTGCATCCTGCTATATTGGTATTATAAATTTACTCATTCGGAACAAATATTTCAGGTTCCCTATGGGAATCAACATCTTTATCATCTGTCACGGTATTTGAGAATAAGTTGAATGGTCACTGTTTCAGTATCAGTAACGTAACAAGGTAAGATCTTGTTACATTTTGGCTGGGTAAATAAATAAGTTCAGAACCTGGTAGCGTTTTACTTCTAAAATTTATTATCTACATAATTACTAATTCATAATTACGAAGACAACACATTAACACACAGGATTATTGAGCTCACAACTTACTCTCATGACACATAATTACACATTACACGTTCTCTCTTATTATCGCTGTTTATTTACACTAAAACACACAGACTCCGGTCATTGGCACTACAGTCCCGATCAGCCTGTGCATGAGTCTCGCAGACCAGGATGATATCCATTGTCCACACACTTCAGTAGAACTCTGTTCACAGCCCCATGTCGACATTCCTGTGTTCTCTTCCAGGTTGTACCAGAACACTCGATATTGCCTTCCAACAGCTGGTCCAAGAGACACACGCACTTGACGACAGACCACCGAACAAGTCCTCAGCTCCCACAAACCGATACTTCAACAGACTGTCGCTCTCAACTCAGGCTGTACTAACTGACGGTGCTCACACTGAACTCACCCTTGACTATAGCCTCGTTTGGTCACACTGAGTTCCAACCCACTAGCAGTCACTCCTGTCTTATGTACCTGGGCCAGTCATTCCAGAACAGTCCAGATGCTGGATGTATCCAGAAACCTTGCAAAGTGGAAGACTCCAAATTTGGTGCCCTCATAATTTCCATAGTCCTTACGTCGCGCCACCACGGGCAAAAGAGAGAGGCAACTGGCCTAGCACCTGAGCCTCAACATGAGTGGTGTGGCTTGAAGGGGTGGACGGGCCAAATGGTGATGTCGCGTGCTGGTCTTGTCCATGCTGCATGCTGATATGGCAGTGTAGAGGCCATACCCATACCAATATATTGTAAAAACTCAAAACTTAGACATTTAATTATGGTCAAATGAAAAGCAGTTGTATGCATCTTGCTTATAATGATAATGAAGACACTCATATGAAAACACTCCCATCTTAATCAATGTCATTATAGGCTCATTGCAAAATATACTATTAAAATATGGCTTAGTAATTCATACTTGTGACTCATACTTGAAATTCATTTTATTTTCTAGTGGAATATTATGTAAATTACAGAAATGAAATTCAAATCTCCAATATACCATAAACATCATAAAAGTAATGTATGTAAAATTTTAAAGTGTTTAATATTCCAGAATAGCCATGGGAATTATATACAGTATATTCAAGTTCAATTCAAGTGTCCTCTTTCATAGCAAATATCATGTCTTTAGAATCAGTCCAGCTATTTCTGTTTCTTTCATAGCAAATGTCACATCTTTAGAATCAGTCCAGCTATTTTTTGCTGTGGTTTCTTTGATGAAGTTTATTCGGGTTATCATGAGTTATTAGCCCAGGCTCCCTATTCTGGTGGGGGACTGCCCCTTTCCGCTTTCAGGCATGTGGGAGTTTTCTGTAGGGGTTCTCTCCATTAGCCTTTAGAGATCCCTCTCCTTTCTCACAAGGCAGTGGTTGCTAATTGATCTCATTATTTCTACAATGCTGTCCAAATACAGAGCTTAGAATTATTCCTGTATAAAGTTTTGATTTTTGACTTAATTCCTTTAACTCCTGTTGAGGAGCATAGGGCCGAGACAAGGTTTTGCCATCTTGTTCTTTAATGTGCCATGAGTTTCAGCTTTTCCCATGTATACCCAAGTTGCTCACTTTCTATCTCTCCAGTCTGCCACAGGGTCTGAATGTTCCAGAATCCAATTCGAGAGTCCTGTTTCATAGCAAATGTCGTATCTTTAGAATCAGTCCAGCTATTTCTTGTTTTGGTTTCTTTAATGGAGTTTATTTGGGTTAGAATGAGTTATTGGCCCAAGCACCCTATCTTGGTGGGGGGGCTACCTCTTTCCGCTTCCAGGTATGCAGGAGTTTTCTGTAGGTGTTCACTCCCTTGTCTTTAAGGATCCCTCCCCTTCCCCACAAGGCTGTGGTTGCTAATCCTTTTTACCCTGGAAAGCCGGATTGCCTCTTCTGCCAGTTCCGCCATTCGAAGAACTCTTCTTTTTGCCTTCACTTCCATTGAGGACATCAGCAGAGTTCAACAGAGCCCTGTTAGCCATCATTTTCCAAGGTTCCTCAGGGCCTTCATAGCTATCATGGCGGTCCTGGAGCACACAATGTCCCCACCATACTTCACCTCTGCAGATAATTTCTTACTTCATGCCGTTGCCTGTCTCTCACAGTGGGGAGGTAGGATTAGGCTTGTGGGAGACATAAAGTTTTGATTGCAAACATAAATTTATTGG
Organism: Anabrus simplex; assembly: GCF_040414725.1. Taxonomy (NCBI): domain Eukaryota; kingdom Metazoa; phylum Arthropoda; class Insecta; order Orthoptera; family Tettigoniidae; genus Anabrus; species Anabrus simplex. The sequence goes on from NC_090265.1 coordinate 672,003,194, forward strand.
TTTTGCATTAATTTTATTTTGTGAGTGTATTAAAATGTTGAAAGACTGCAATAAAGATTAATAGGCTAGACAAGTTCATTTATTCATGCATATTCAACAAAACCTTCCTTTGATCCATGTGTTTCTACCTTGTAGTGTTTCAGAATGGAGTAGAAAGTCAGACTGGAAGGATATAAAATATATAATTACCTGACTGATTGGCAGGCTGTATCAGTTGGCAACATCACAGATATCCTTCTTGGTTTACAAATTTTGCTTTCATCCATGATGATTATTTCAAAATTGATAGCAATTCCCAGAAATAAACCCACTTTCACTATTGTTATATCACTAAATGGATTACTTCATTTGAGTGCTTTCAACTGCTTGCTACCAGGCTGTCTTTTCTCAAATACGAGAAGTTACCACCACCGCCACCGCCACCACCACCACCACAACACGGATTGCAAAAAATTCATACTTACACTAGTAAATTAAGTATAAGTAATCTGTTGCTGAGGATGGTCATGCATCGGGTAGTTGAAAGCGCTCCCATTAAGGAATTTATTTACTTTTGTACAAGTACGTTAGTAACATTCCATTAATAAAATGGCAGCATGGTATAAAATTCAACAATGTATACTTAACATAAAGTAATGATGTAATTACATCCTAATGTCACCTCTCATGAATAACTTTCCTGATCGAACACCATAAAAATGACTTGTAAACAGCATAAATATGTGAGTTTCCAACACAGTTTTTTTTTTAAGATTCATATCACAATTTGTATAACAGGTAGTTTATATCTATGCCAGTAAATGAAGCAGAAGTAGTCTGATAGTTCAAAGATGTACAAAAGCAAACAAAACAAACCCTTGGCCCTCCCCAGCCAGATGGCCTGTAGATACTGGAGTGTCACATGGTCAGCGTAACTTCCTCAGCGGTATTGCTTGGCTTTCTTGACCAGGTCTGCTGCCTCTCGTATCTGACAGCTACGTGGTTGGTCTTGCAAGGCTGAGTGAACTCCATTCCAGACCTCAGTCCATAATTAAAATCTATGGATTGGCTGGGATTCAAACCTAAGATCACCAAGTAAGAGGCAGGTACACTACTCCTACACTATGAAGCTGGCCTCAAAGACAATGAGTTTCTCAAAACTCTTTTTCCACAAAAGAATACAATGATGTGTGATCATTTGCCTTTTCTACTTGACTTTTTGTAGAAGGGACAAATTGCTATAGTGACCAGGCAAAAGTAGGCACAGTGTGTATGGTGAGTACTCACCCCAGAGGCTGGTTGGATCCTCAACAATTCTACCATCAGCTGTTATAGCTGGCCTAGGCATACCTGAAGAGGTAAATGAAGAGTGAGGAAGTATTGCCTTCTTTTCTCACTGAACCAGCTACTATTACGTATCAGTCTGCCAAGCCCACTGAAATTCATGCATCACCTGACCCAATGAGCAACATTTTTACACCAGTCATAGCACAGGGATTGGCTGCGTAAGGAATGACATTACTAGCATCTCTCATATCCCTGTCAGTTTCATATTATCAAAGCCAAGAATGAGACTGAGACAGTTCAGTAAAAGTAACAGATTTGTTCTAGCCGATGCCAGAAGACAAAGTGCACTGTTAGCACAAGTCTTGCCAGGAAAACACAGTGTATGATGTAGTTATTAAATTAGTGTTGATTTTTTCTTGAATATCATGAAAATATGGCTTAAGATCTATTAATAATACCAGGCAGCCCACAAATGTCGTACTTTCTACTTATAAATGTCCCGCACGCACAGGTGATAAATGGGATATCTACTAATTGATTTTCACAGGGGCACTACTACCAACAGGCAGGCTACATATGAATATGAAGAGATAACAACTGGACAGCCGCTCGCAGCACTTTCCTCAGTGCTACCCGTCTAATGCAACCCCTTGCATTAGTAAACATCATTTTCAACCACATAGTACTAGGCTGGTGTATGGTACAGCAGCACTACATTTGCTGTCTGCATATTGGCAATGGCTAGTGTGTTCAGCAACAATGAGTACCCAGCATCATTTTAATCTATGGAGAATCTGGTCGGAATGCAGATGAAGCTTGCAGATGATATGCACAGGAGTTTCCAAACAGACGTCCGCTTTCTATACACATATTTTGCCAAACAGTATTAGTTTTTGTTTCATACAAACAACTCTTTTACAGAGTCTACACGTGTATAAATTAATAAGTTATTAAATTTTCTTTTCTGCTTCTTTGGCGTATTTACAAATGCACCTTGTTATAGAACGTGTGCAGTAAAATGTTTGCTATTTGTTTCACAACATCCTCAATACAGCACATTGTAGCGCTCTTTCGAAAACAAGTGAATAGGCATCCCACGAATCACTAGTGCATGCGGGACAATTGTAAGTAGAAAGTACGGCGCTCGTGGGCCACCTGGTATATACATTTTCCAAGATGATATCAGTTCACAAATTGTGCTTGACCGCAAGAATCCTGAATTCTAAATAAAAGCCATATTATTAGAAAGATAAATACTACTCTATATAGAATAAAATGACCCACAACAGTAGTATAAATAGCTCAAATCAGAATCTGCAAAATGCCATGACGTATGTATAATAGAAATGGTGATTTACAATGCGGATTGAGTATCTTATGATATTTATTATCTTGTTGTCTAATGTAGGATGATGAAATATCCAACCCCTTCATGAGACTCCATGTGTATTTGGTGGCACTGCTTCTGCAACAGAATAACAAACCTATTACAGACCATCCGTTGTAGTGTCTACTGAGGTACAGGATGCATGGTTCATAGATGTTCTTCTTTTCAGAGTCGACCTCAGTGGATTAATTAAGATCTATCTCAAAATGGACAATTGGATTAACCATCATGGTTTGACGTGATTGACAGTGGATCACAACGATGTCTGCTCTTCTTACAGATCCAGTAGAAGATAGACAGTGAAATTCTTCATGGGCTTTCCAACCTGATTCACGCATTGCAGAAGCCAAAGTTGTTGTCACTTTGTGGAGGCAAGCGTTCCTTTGCAGTTCTCCCTTACAACAGAATATAAGGACATGTCCTATAGTATCAATCTCACCACAGTCTGGATGACGGCCGTGGGTTGTGCTTGGGCATCTGCTGGGTACTGCTTGAACCACCGAAATGTTGCAGGTCATTTTCAGGGCCATTCAGAGTTTAATAATCCTTTTCAAGTGCCAAATAGGGTCAAAAGAGGCAAAGGGAAAAAGAAGGAAATTGTTTTGAAGATAGGTAGGAGGAAGGATGTGAAGTTTGACCAAATTGTTGCTAATAATTGAAGAGTGACAGGACAAAGTAATCCAATAACTCAAGGAATGTTTTGAGGGGAAATTAAAAATGTCTGTCTGCCAACAAATGTTTGGCAAAGATAAGAATTTTCCTCCTTACCAGACGAGTTGGCCATGCGGTTAAGGGCACACAGCTGTGAGCTTGCATCCGGGAGATTGTGGGTTCGAGCGAGGTGGGGAAGAAGTCGAGAGGAAGACCGCATCTCTCATACCTTAGGAACATAATCATTCAGCTGGGTTTTGCTTCCTATGTCACAATGAAAAGGACTGCTGAAGACCGTGGGATGTGGCTGCAGCAACAAGGCCTTAGCCTTTAGATAATGATGATGATGATACTGTACATACACACATACGTATCATAACTTCACTATAGACTGCTATGCCTTTGAGCACTCAGTCTGTAAGCACTAAGTGTATCCTCAATCCTCTACTTGCAACTAGCTCTGTGGTGTTGTTTAATTCTGCACCTCATATCATTAAATCATTAAAATCTGAGTCTAGCCATCATGGTCTTCGTCTCTGTCTGCTTCTCTTATGCCCTTTGATTGAATCCATTATTCTCCTCGGTAACCAACTCTCCTCCACTCACCACATATGATACCTCCTCCAAAGACAGTTTATACCAGGGATGGCGAACCTATGCCACGCGTGTCACTAGGTGACACGCGAACAGGATTTCGGTGGCACGCCACATGAACATATTAAAGTTTTTTACAATATCACATGGTTCGTATAGTCATAGTGTTTCGCGTGTAAGAAATAAATATCGAAAACCTGGGCGTCAGTCATTCGGTGAGTGAAGTTTGACGTGTGTGTGGTAGCAAGTAGCGCGTAATTATTCGTTGTGTGTTACTGTTTATTGAATGTCGTTTTTATACGGACCTCAGAAACAGGTTTTCGGTGCCGAGAAAACAGAAACTTAACAAAAGTAGTAACCGGATTCTTCAATAACAGTGCACAATGGAATTCAGAGTGATAGAAGTAAGCAATAATGCTTTGTGTTGCCTGTGACTGAAAACCGTCGTGTCACGCACATTTAATGTAGGCCGAAAGCACCATTTCGGGACGAATCATTTAAATGTTCATTCCATGTCAAATGAAAAAAGAAGAGAGCTCGTTTCACAGAAAATCGAAGAATACACAAAGCAAACTATTTGTTTTGTATCATCTTTCAGGCCAAGGAATAAGATCAGTGCGGATGTTTCCATTTGTCTCACTGCATATTAGAGCATGGGAAGCCGATTTTTGACGGTGAGTTCTTGAAAGAGACTTTCTTATCAACGTCCAATACATTAATTGAAGACTTTCCCATAAACAACAAACAATTAACAGGATTAAAGAAATGCCAGCCAACCGAAATACTGTCAAGGGTAGAATAATAAGAATGAAAGAAGATGTTTCGGAGCATTTGAAAGCTGATTCGGATAACTCCCAGATGTATTCAGTATGTCTTGATGAAAACACGTATGTGACCTTACAAGAAAGGATTGCTGTTTTGTCTGATTTCCTTGTGAAAATATGATGAGGGGAGGGAGGAATTAGTAAAATTGTTGAGTTTACGAAATACGACAATAGGTAAGGATATAATGAAGGATATGAAGCAAGAACTTGTATCATAAATGGGCTTTGACTTACAGAATAGCCTCAAGTATGGTGGGTATTAATAATGGGTTTGTGCAATTTCTTAAAGAAAACGTTAAACACCCTACAATGAACGATGTGAAGTCAACAGTTAGAATCCGTCTTGGTTCAGACCTACGTGCTTCTTGTGTGTTACTGAAGACAAGAAGTTATGTACCTAATATAAATGACATGGGTACTAAATGTGAGAACGATATTTCACTCGAAGTTCATTAGCAATATTAGTATTTTAATTGTTATATCTAATAATATTTAATGACGAGGTGTGTTACAATGGGAGCTTATTAAATATTTTTACAGGTAATGTTAGGTATTCTCGAAATATTTAAAAATATATTTTTGATGTTTTTGCAAATTACAACCACGAAACATGCAGTCAAATGTATTTACAAGATATATATTAAATAAGTAAATAAATCACTAAATGAATAACTAACATATTATGAAACATAATTGGAATTAAGAAAGGAAGTCGTACTGGGGTGGGGTATAGCCATTCATTAAAAGAAAATAACAAGTGGCACAGTAAACAGTTCAGAATAATAAAACAGACTTAAAATGGCACACTAGCTGGAAAAGGTTCGCCATCCCTGGTTTATACACACAGCTTCATCCATTGGGTTTATGAGTTTATTCCTAATTTCACCTTTAACAGCTTTAACTCCGCTACCATTGTGTAATTGGTGTGGAATGACATTAGTAGATGAATAAGTTTGAGTGGTGTCTTTAAAAGTAGGAAAGATCACAATATGAAGATAAAGTTGGAATTCAAGAGTACAAATTGGGGCAAATATTTGTTTATAGGAAGGGAAGTTAGGGATTGAAATAACTTACCAAGGGAGATGTTCAATACATTTCCAATTCCTTTGCGATCATTTAAGAAAAGGTTAGGAAAATAACAGATAGGGAATCTGCCACCTGGGCGACTGCCCTAAATGCAGATAGTAGTGACTGATTTTGATTGATTTGATTTTGATTGATTGTTCCCATCTATTTTTACCAGTAATCATTCTAGCTGCCTCTGTGGATCTGTGGTAGAGTGTCGGCCTCCGGATCCCAAGATAGCGGGTTCAAACCCGGCAGAGGTAGTCGGATTTTTGAAGGGCGGAAAAAAGTCCATTCGACACTCCATGTCGTACGATGTCGGCATGTAAAAGAACTCTGGTGATACATTTGGTATTTACCCGACAAAATTAATTAAATCTCAGCCATAGACGCCCAAGAGAGATCCGGTTTACTCTAGGTCCGCTAGATGGCAGACAGAGTAAACCGGAACGTCGAAATTGACGAGCAAACAGCCAGATGGCGTCAAATCGAAATGTCTGCAAACGGTAGCTGAGGCCATACGATTATTATTATTTTAGTAATCATTCTCTCTACATTTTCCTTTGTTTATTCATTTATCCATTTATTTTTCATAACATAAGTAGAATCTTAATAAAATAAATTAAATATGTACTGTATCAAACTAAACTGGATGTTATTTGCAGATAATATCTTACGTACTTAACTTTGCAAAACACGATTAATGGTCTTCAACATCATAAGTTATGAATTTCATTATGGTCCGTATTGACAATTGATCACTATCAAAAGGTAGAGAAGGGTCCACCTGTTCAATACCATTAGCTTGAATAGTGTCCTATATAACTGGGACTAGTTTTGACCCCTTATACATTGGGTCATCTTCAGTTGTGATCCAGTTGGAAAACATATGCTCACATACAGCCAATAATAAAGTAAACAATCTGGTATGCCTCAAATTTACAATCCAAATTTTAAAAAATTGATGAAGTCCAACAACACACCCAAAAATGACACATCAAAACTGCTTATGTTGGTGCCGAACTATATCGTCGCTCCTACAGCAACCAAACGTTTCTAGACAATATTTCTTTTTGTTCATTTTTTTTTTGTGCACCAAACAAGTTATTTTATTTTTCCTTTTCTTTTCATTTTTCCTGGAAAGAATGGCTAAAGAGTGCAAGTGTAGGAACTGTGGGTGTGGCGAGGCATTGAGGGGTATGAGGGAGGAGTTGGAGAGTTTGAGAGAGATAATTAGGATTCTCACAGAAGACAGGAAGGAAGATAGGACTCCCTCAAACAATGTACAGGTTACAGTAGGTGTAAAAGACATAGGGGAAGGAAAGGGGGAATTTTAGAAGACAGGTGGTCTAATGTTCTAAGGGGAAGGAGATTCAGGATCAGAACTCAAGACAGGTGTCGGTGAGAAATTGGTACGAGCCACTCCAGGAAAAGCAACAGAGGGAAGATGAGGAACAGGGGACTGTTGCTGAGATGTGTGGAAGTAGGAGGAAGGGAAAAGGTAGGAAAGGAAAATGTTGAGTAGAGGATAGGAAAAGACAGGTGGAACAGGGTCATGGGAGGGAGAAAAGGGAGGAGGAAGTAGCTTCTGCAGCTATCAGGAAAGATAGGGCTGACCAGGAGGGGAGGGGATCAAAGGAAGTGGGTGGGATTGAGGCTCTGGTCATGGGGGATTCCATCGTTAGACATGTGGGGAAGGTGTATGGAGGAAAGGGAACCAGGGTAGAATGTTATCCAGGAATTAGGTTGAGGCAGATGCTGAGGAAAGTAGAAGAGAAGGAGGAGCGGAAGGAGAAGGTGGTAGTTTTTCACGTTGGTACCAACAACATAAGGCAAGCTAATATAAGTACCAACATAGTTGGGGATGTGTGGGATCTGGTAAATGTAGCACGGGTAAAGTTTAAGAAAGCGGAGATTGTAACAGTAGAATACTGTGTAGGAGGGATACTGACTGGAGGGTGATTGGGGATTTAAATAAGACTATGGAGTGGGTATGTGGGAAACTGGGAGTGAAATTTCTAGATCCTAATGGGTGGGTAGGAGATAGGGATCTGCGCTCAGATGGCCTTCACTTAAATTGCAGTGGTACGTATAAGTTAGGAAATTTGTTTAGAAGGGTGATAGGGAGGTACATTCAGGGTCATGGTGTTGTCTAGGGAGTGGTGATGAGGGTACAGAGATCTGGAAGTCAAGTAAGGATGACGTAAAAATGTTAGTGTTGAACTGTAGAAGTATGGTAAAGAAAGGAATAGAATTAAGTAATTTAATAGATATATATTTACCAGATATTTTAATAGGAGTTGAATCATGGCTGAGAAATGATATAATGGATGTAGAAATTTTCTCACGGAACTGGAGTGTGTATCGTAGAGATAGGATAGGAATGGTGGGAGGGGGAGTATTCATTCTGGTGAAAGAAGAATTTGTAAGCTACGAAAAATTTAAAGATGAGAAACATGAAATTCTAGGTGTAAGGCTCATTTCTAAAGATAATAGGCAACTTGATGTCTTTGGAGTGTACAGACCGGGAAAGGGTAGCACTGACACGAATTTAGAATTATTTGATAAGATAATCAGCTATGTGGGAAACGACATGGAAAGGAATGTGATTGTAGCAGGAGATCTGAATTTGCCAGATGTCAATTGGGAAGGAAATGTGAACGACAGGAAGCATGACCAACAAATGGCAAATAAGTTAATATGAGAAGGACAGCTGATTCAGAAAGTGACGGAACCAACTGGAGGGAAAAATATCCTGGACGTGGTGCTGATAAAACTAGTGAGCTCTATAGAGAAACCGAAGTAATAGATGGTATTAGTGATCACGAAGCTGTTTTTGTCGTAGTTAAAAATAAATGTGATAGAAAGGAAGGTTTTAATAGTAGGAATATTAGGCAGTACCATATGGCTGATAAAGCAGGCATGAGGCAGTTTAAAAAAAGTAATTATGTTCGGTGGAAAACAGTAAATAAGAATGTAAAGAGACTCTGGGATGGGTTTAAAGCAATTGTTGAGGAATGTGAAAACCGGTTTGTACCTTTAAAGGTGGTAAGGAATGGTAAAGACCCACCTTATTATAATAGAGAAATAAAGAGACTAAGAAGGAGGTGCAGATTGGAAAGAAATAGAGTTAGAAATGGCTGTGGAAGTAAGGAGAAATTGAAGGAACTTACTAGGAAATTGAATCTAGAAAAGAAGGCAGCTAAGGATAATATGATGGCAAGCATAATTGGCAGTCATACAAATTTTAGTGAAAAATGGAAGGGTATGTATAGGTATTTTAAGGCAGAAACAGGTTCCAAGAAGGACATTCCAGGAATAATTAATGAACAAGGAGAGTGTGTATGTGAGGATCTTCAAAAGGCAGAAGTATTCAATCAGCAGATTGTAAAGATTGTCAGTTACAAGGAAAATGTCCAGATAGAGGAGGCGACTAATGCTAAAGAAGTATTAAAATTTACATATGATAACAATGACATTTACAATAAGATACAAAAGTTGAAAACTAGAAAAGTGGCTGGAATTGATAAGATTTCTGGGGATATACTAAAGATAATGGGTTGGGATATAGTACCATATCTGAAATACTTATTTGATTATTGTTTGATTGAAGGAGCTATACCAAATGAATGGAGAGTTGTTATAGTAGCCCCTGTATATAAAGGAAAGGGTGATAGACATAAAGCTGAAAATTACAGGCCAGTAAGTAACTTGAATAAGTATTCCTTTTCATCAGATGTAGTGATCTATTGTTTAATTTGGTTTGAAGTGAATGTCCCTATGTTCACCAGATTCTGGTGTTGGTGTCCGTACCAAGTGCACACAATCAAGTTATGAATGTTCCCCTTCAAGCTACATACAAATCATTACCCATATTACTATTGAACAAAACATAAATTAAAAATCAATTGGCTCGTCTATACAGATGGGGAATGCCAACTCCCAGATCAACTCAGGAACGTTTGGTTGCTGCAGGAGCGACGACATAGTTTGGCACCAACCGCAGCAGTTTTGATGTGTCCTTTGGTTTCATTTTTTGGGTGTGTTGTTGGACTTCATCAATGTTTTTAAATTTGGATTGAAAATTGTGACATACCAGATTGTTTACTTTATTATTGGCTCTATGTGAGCATATGTTTTCCAATTGGATTGTAGCTGAAGATGACCCAATGTATGAGGGCTCAAAACTAGTCCCAGTTATATAGGACACTATTCAAGCTAACAGTATTGAATAGGTGGACCTTTCTCTACCCTTTGATAGTGATCTTCATCATTTAAGATGAAACACTGAAGTAGGTGCAGCCATGTAGTTAAATATAAAAACACCACTAATATCACTGACTACACTTATATATATATTCACTCAGCACAAATACAACAAGATAATGCTCAAAATACAGGGCGCAGCCAAACTCCACCGAAAAACTTTCGGAGGTTGGTCAGGGATACCTTCTGAGTATGTCGGTATAAGGGACCCATAGAGTCCGGTGGCTTGTTACAAAGTAACTCCATTTTGTTTGGTTTGTTGCCCCAGTTAGCTTTGTACCTGTATAGCACTGAAAATAATAAATACTAGTTCTTGACAAATGCCCAGGTGTCCCGCAGGAGTTCTTTAACATGCTGGAAACCAATGATACCATGATCATGATGGTTGAGATTTTGAACAATACCTGTAAGGGAACATTTCTGCATTTGTTACGTACTGTACAGTGAGAGAAGAGATTGAACATACTGTGACAAATGTGTAGGTCTTTCACCTGAGGGTTATTGCATTACTCTGTGTTTCGTGTTGTACGTTTTGGTTATTGCTTATTTCAGGCTTTGAATTGCTCTATGTCTGTGTTCCGTGTTGTACATTTTGGTTATTGCATATTACAGGCTTTTCACTGATGTGAAGGGACAATGGGTCGCTTATACTAATATACTCAGAAGGTATCCCTGAACAACCTCCGAAAGTTTGTCGGTCAGTCTGCCAAGAGGAAGAAGGCCTTTAATGTCCATGAAGAAGTTCATGGATTGGTCATGAACGGCAGTTCTTGTTGTATCGACATGATAGCCTTCAGAGAAGGCTTTATCATAGACCTAAGTGTACGGTTCGAACACCACAAAGGCCAACCAGAAGAGGTAAATCTAGAGAAACAAGCAATCTACGAACCCACAATCCCCTATGAATAGTCAAAATACAGTCTTCATGAGACTGAAGTAATAGGACTAATGGTTGGAGCACGCAGCACCATACCTAGACACTTTGCCGACACATGGAAGCTTTGATATAGATGTTGATTCCCATAGGGAACCTGAAATATTTGTCCCGAATGAGTAAATTTATAATACCAATATAAATGGTCCGTTATTGGACATTATAAACTTTCCCACTAATTCATTCCTGGTTGCCAGCGTTTCACCCATGTGCTAAGTTGGGCTCATCAGTTGGTACTTAGCACACCCACCAAGACGCATGCCTAGTGCATACTGTGGAGGGGCCTGTGACATTGCATTACTCTGTGTTTCATGTTGTACGTTTTGGTTATTGGTTATTACAGGCTTTGAAGTACTCTGTGTTCCTTGTTGTACATTTTGGTTATTGCATTTACAGGTTTTTTCACTGGTGTGAAGGGACAATGGGTCCCTTATACCAATATACTCAGAAGGTATCCCTGAACAACCTCCGAAATTTTGTCGGTCAATCTGCCAAGAGGAAGAAGGCCTTTAATGTCCATGAAGAAGTTCATCGATTGGCCACGAACGGCAGTTCTCGTTGTATCGACGGTATGCACTAGCCATGCGTCTTGGTGGGTGTGCTAAGTACCAACTGATGAGCCCAACTTAGCACACGGGGGCAAAATGCTGGCAACCAGGAATGAGTTAGCTGGAAAATTTATTATGTCCAATAACGGACCATTTATATTGGTATTACATGGAAGCTTTACCAGCTAACCTTGGGGGACATTCATGAAATAGTTACAATAGCTCTCCGAGGTTCTATTAGGCTCCTGAGGCACCAAATATTCAACGCATAATGTCATTACTGATAAGAACTTTGAAAATTATGTAATTTCTATGTTTTTTCCTTCGTAACGTCTCCATCACATGTGATCCGTTGTCATTCATGGCATCCTGTTAACAGGAGATTGGTTTTTGTAAATAAACCTTTATGACTGATCTACAATAGCTCACTACATCAACAACTGATTGTCTGGGCTTATGACTCGCTCACTCAAATAATCACATACAAAATACACAGTAGTTTATGAAAAATTCACAGTCACAGTGTCAGTACAACAGCAGCAACACACTGACTATCAACACAACACTCTACTAAACTACAATTGATCTGCTGCAGCAATCGACAACACAGCTCCGTAACTCTCCTTCAACTGTTAGCTCACTCACCAACTCACTCAATACACTTCATCTGTATACATACTGGTACTGACTATGATTCTAGATAACTCTGCTTTATTACAACATAGTATTACTGCTAGATACCTGGAAGATTCTAGAATAATATCGAAAAATCCTTAATGACTACCTGTTCTCTTGAATCAAGTTTGTCACTATGGTATATAACCTTTAGATATCAGAAACACCTAGAATATTATACAGCATGTTCTTGGTACATGAAGGTTCCAGACCTCACTTTCGTTCACACAAACACACACACACAACTGAATTTTTTTTCTGAGCAACTTGGGAAGCATAAATGTTATTTACAGTGATAAACATTATGTAACCTTAACCTAACTTCCCTAGAGTTTTCACATAACCAGAAGTTTTCTGAGTGACTTTGAACACATCATGGACTACTTACAAGTGGAAAACTTAGCCTAACCTATAATACATGAGCTAAATGCACATGATTAAACCTAAATACATAACCCAGCCTGTAACACATGAAAAACTGTTTTCAGTTACACACACACACACACACACACACACACACACACAACCTGACTTGCATCAAAGATGATCGTGAATATTGTAACAATGAATATGATTCAGATTCATTACATTACTTTATCAGTGCAGGTTTTATTAACCCAGTATTCTCTATAACAATACATTGATTTCCTGGAGGTCTCTTTCAATTTCAGTTAGGTAATTCTTCTTGACCTTCAAAGAGAAGTGGTGGTGGCAGTGGTGGTGATGGTGATTATTGTTTTAAGAGGGCAACTGGGCAACCATCCTCTAAAAACACTAATGTGAAGGAAAATAGGAGAGGTCCAACACTTCAAAGAATGAAGGCATCAGCAAAAGAGAGGCATGAAAATGAAATACTCCCTAGGCTTCACAAACCTAAATACTGTCAGGGTTGGACCAGAACAAGAGTTTACTGAGAGAGGTCATTTAGGAAAGATGCATGTGGGAAACTGGTACAAGCAATGCCAGATTCAGCTAGGGGAACTGTGGTCGCCACCCTACGCTCCGAGTCGAGAGCCTCTAGTCCCCCTTTTAGTTGTATCTTACGATAGACAGGGGATATTGTGGATGTGTTCTACTGCCCCCGCCCACAGGAGAAGAATGACAAGGTTGAGAATTCTTTTGTTCAGTCTATCATCGTTCATTTTGATAATGTGACCGTAGAATTTCAATTGTCCTTTTCCTAAAAGTATCTGGAATTTTTCGGAATGCAAATATGGCTCATGAGATTTCCTTTTCATCCTGATTTCCTCTATGCAGACTGGGCCAAAGATTTTCCTCAGAATTTTCCTTTCTTGCTCTTGTATATCTTTAATTAGTGATCTGCTTCCAATATTCAAGATTTCTGATGCATGTAATGCTTCAGGTTTGATTATTGTGTTATAATGTTTCTGTTTTGTGTTCTGGGACATTAATTTTTGTTGTTGTATCTGTTCCAGGAAATTCTAAAGGCTTTCTGTAATTTAGAGATTTTCACCTTGTCTGCTTCACAATTTAATCCTCAAGGTTGAATGAATTCTCCTAGGTTCTTGAATTTAGATACTTGAAAAGTAATTATTATTATTTTATTGTTTTCTTTTCCTTCCACAGATCACCATATGTTCAGACTGAATACTTTGGGTACCGAGAGTTGGAATCAGTCTCTGCCAAGAGAAGGTGGCATTAGTGGATCAACAGAAGAACATCATTTGTGTACTGGATGCAATAAGTTATATTCATCTAAAGGTGCTCTGAGACGTCACCAGCGTTATGAATGTGGAGTGGAACCTCGCTTTCAATGCAACCTTTGTAGTAGAAAATTTACCCACAATTTTAACTTAAAGAGTCACTTAGTTTGGCACATAAAGATGATGAAAGAAACAGTTGAACAAAACTATTGAAATACTTCCAAAATAATGTTATGATAAGACGTGATGATATGTTTAATTTTAATATATTTTTGTATTCAAAATAATATCTCCATATACACAGTTGAGTCACATTAATATGGCCATCTACTATATTTGGTGCTTAGAGAATATAACCTGTGAAGTGTGCCGTGTGTCGTTAACTGGTATTGTGAAGTTACCAAGAAGCGATATGCCATCTGCACATATCGTCGCTTGAGAATTGAGACCTTGTATCTACAGTTTTCCCAAAATATTGTTTTAATATTATTTTGTGACTATACAAACCCTCTGGATTATTGAGTGGAGACCACATAACAAAATATCCCAAAAAAATTACTTAAAATGAACCAACACCATCATAATGGGGTAATCACATAAACAGGATTGTAAATAAAGGGTACAGATCTTCTGCACATGGTTATGAGGGTATTTAGAGGTAAAGGAGAAGGCATACAAGTTTCTGGTAAGATGCCAACTAGAGTATGGTTCCAGTATATGAGACCTTCCTCAGGATTACTTGATTTGAGGACCAGAAAATATCCAAAGAAAAGCAGCTCGATTTGTTCTGGATTATTTCCGAGAAAAGAGTAGCATTACAAAAATGTTGCCATGTTTGGGCTGGGAAGATTTGGGAGAAAGGAGACAAGCTGCTCGAACTGTCAGTGGAGAGATAGTATGGAATGACATCAGTAGACGAATAAGTTTGAGTGGTGTTTTTAAAAGTAAGAAAGATCACAATATGAAGATAAAGTCGGAATTCAAGAGGATAAATTGGGGCAAATATTCATTTATAGGAAGAGGAGTTAGGGATTGGAATAATTTCCCACGGGAGATGTTCAATAAATTCCCAAATTCTTTGCAATTATTTAAGAAAACACTAGATACACAACAGATAGTGAATCTGCCACCCGGGCGACTGACGTAATTGATCGATCGATCTTGTATATAATGACACATGTCTACAGATACCTCATAAATGTAAAATGAAAAGACTAAAATTATTTTTTTTTACTAATCAATAGCGATGGGAAGAGTATGAGAAAAAAGTAATTGAGCATGATTTCAGTTACCTGAAAAACGTACTCAATTATGATTAAAAATTAATTTTCAACAAATAATCAGGAAAATTACAATTACACTCGGAATAATACAAAAGTATGCAAGGAAAAGATATTTCTTCATTTTGCATTTCTTAGGCGTAGCCAGGGTTGGCCGATGGTGTTTTTTAATAGTTACAAAATTATGGTAGAACACACTGAAGGTGCATGTATGACGTGTCATTTTAATGACACTGATATAAGTGAATTACAGATCTGTTGGTTCTACAAATTATGTCTCTGCATGTTTATTTAGTTTATTGTCAGTTTCTTTTTATTTTATTTTTGTATAAATTCTCCGTACCCCACCCCTCGGCTACATGGCACTAAACATGACACCCTGAAACTTTCAAAATTATATTTTCCCATTTCATTTCATTTAATGTTTCTTAGCATTTCAAAGAAGTTGCCATTTACTTTGCAGATAAATTAATTGGTTCTATAACTTTTCATCGTTAATCCTCGATGTCTTAAGGGGAAAGTACATCTTTGCATTTATTAAAAATATGTCCTACAGGGGTACTTGAAACAATACCTGTGTTTAGTTCTAAGAACATCATTGGAATGTTAACAATGATGCTTTCACGGCCCATACTTGTAGACATGATATGGGCGTTTGGACTTATTCTGTGTCAAGAAAACAAGGTGAAACTCTTTACGTTTCACAGAGAACTTTGCTCCACATCTTAAGATGAAAATCTCGACGGTTCACGAGGAAGATTTTCTTATGAAGACGCGGAGCAAAGTTCTCTGCGAAATGTAAAGAGTTTCGCCTTGTTTTCTTGACACGGCATAAGCCCGAAAGCCCATATCATGTCTATTATTGGAATGTCATTCAAGGTACTGGAGAGGTAAAAAATACCATATCCAGAACTGGTTCTGCTGTAGTAGAACTAAAAATTTTCTTTTCATCATAATTTATTTTCCCCCATTTCTGCTTTCGTGTGATGTATATCAATTACTGTACTAGAATGTAACGATTAGAATGTTATTTTTGTACACGCATTCAGGCCCCGTCTATATAAGCAGGGCCCTGCAGAGCCCAGAAACAGTCATTGTGCAATGGCATCTTAAAAAGTAACCATTACAAGAAAAATTCATTAAGAATGTAATCACTACAAGTAATTTCAAGTCAGAGACAAAAGGAGAGGGGAATAAGAATGGAGCACATATAATAGGACAAACAAAATGGCAGGTCAGTGTGGGAAGAAGAAGCAACGGAAATAGGAGATAAAGACAAACATGGAGACACAAAAGGACAAGGACAATCTCCTTAGGCTGATGACCTATAGTCGCGGCCACCAAGTTATGCGGTTCACAGAAATTGCGCTGTTGCCAAGGTTGTAACTGAACACATCATTTTGGAGTGTGAGGCTGTTTGTTCTCTCCCAAGCTCCTGCTGTTCTACACTGTTGCTAAACAAATTATACTACAAGCTTCATGAAAGACTGCTGATTTCAGTGGTGTAACTATTTTTCCACATAATCCAATTAAAATAATTATTAACAATAAAAACCTGAACAAGTAAATTTAAATCCATCAAGTCATGTGTTGAAATCTTCAGTAAGTGGCCACTTTTTGTTTCTTCAGCCAATAAAATGTTGTCTGCGGGTAAAAGGTAGAAAGTCTTTTAACTTAGTTGTTTTATCTGAAATATTTTTCCATGGGTCTCTTAGTTTTCCTGGGAAATGGCCTGGAAAGAAGTCATATAAATGTTGCTATCTAGGTTGTTCGGGTCACGCGTGCCAGCGCAGGGCATAGGAAACAATAATACTTTTGGATTACGCATCAATCTGGATAAGTTTTATTAAAATACTTTTATTTATTTATGGTTTATAATATAACTTTAAATACTTGAAGACTATATATTGGATTGTGTAATATACAAACAGTGCAGTTTTCCTCACCCGCCTAATTCAGTGGCCGCAGGTTTAGATGTTATGCCCCTTTAAACAACAAAGAAAATCTCCACATCTTCATACTGTCATCTTCAAATAGATAGGCTCTCCTCATCAATCCCAAGTCTTCTCAGCCCCTGATGAGTTTGTTTCTGTTCCCAGCTTCACGAGGAGCATCAACAGTCATTGACAAATCTTCAGACTTGATGTGGGATAAGTGTAGGATAAGAAGAAACCAAGATAAGTACAGGAAAAGGGAAGAAACATAAGACTTAAATACAAGTGATAACAAGTAATTTTATTACTTTTACTCAATTATTACCCAACTCTGCTAATCAGTATGACTATTATCAAATTTAATTCCTAATTTATAATTGGTACATTTTTTTTTCTATTTTCAACCATAGAATAGTTTTTTTTCACTTCCGTGTAAAATCAGGTTTTTGTTACATACAATGTCTCAACTCTTAAGTGATGATATCTCTCTTATTGCTGTCATGGGTATACGGGCCAATTCATTCGAGTTGCAAAAAGGAGTGATCATCGGCTTTCAGGGTGTGGGAGACAGTATTTCTGAATTAGTGTAGTTTGTAAACTGCTCACATGCTGCCATGGTAAAAGCGTATCACAAGTGGGTAAATGACACCCTTGTAAATAACCTATGTGAAATCTGTGGAGCACCATGTGCCATTGATGTGAGGGGTAAACATCAGCTATGATAGTGCATGAGGACCAAATAAGACACTGCTGTCACTTATACTGCAGTGAACTGTGTTGTGTATAGGCTTTGAAGCAAATAAATGATCACTGCACTTATGCAAATAAAGGTGCATCAGCAGAATAGGCTTCAATTTGCTCTCATCGGTTGTAATTGGATCTTTGCTGATGGCAAAGGGTTGCCCTCTCTGATGACTCCTGTTTTCAACCTCATTAAACAGATGGACCTCAGCATGTCAGATGGGAAAGAGAGGAGTATAAACACGTTTTAACCATTGTTGGAAGTGATGGTGGCAGCTTTATGGTGTGGGGAATGTTTTGATGCATTCTCCACAACCTCTCGTCTATGTAGCATGCACGTTTAACTAATTTGGTCATGAGCTCATATTTGCAGATCCTTTACACCCATGCATGCTGATTGTCTTTCCTGGGGTGAATGGGATCTTCCAGCAAGACAGGGTGAAATGTTATATGCCTAGAAAGGTCTGTTAGGTCCAATGCTTTAAGTACTGCCCAGATCCCTAATTCCTCAGACTAAAGCATCTGTAGGACTGCTTTGACCATTGAACCTTTTGCTATCATTCCATTTTCAAACAGATTGTAAAGGCTCTATTATTTTTTAAATTCATCTTTTCACTGCCATTTATTTTAAAACAGTTTTTGAAAGTCTGTTCTCTTGAAAGTAGTTCTTAATACACCAATTCTTTACTATAGTTGTTCAATACATCTGTAGGCATATTTTCTTAAGAATATTTAGGTGTTACTAAGCAATATTTTTTTTTTATTATTCTGCAAGATTTGGTTCTATTCATGTGATTTGGTATTGTGTCTTATTTAATTATACATTTTCTGTAAGACGGCAATATAGCAGTAATAAAACCTCTGTATGCACACAATGTACTATTTGAGATGTCCAATTCCAAAACTGTGCAACTCCAAAAAATTAGAATTAGAGATTTCCTTGTGCCAAGGTCCAAAAATATAGATAATTAGTTTGTTCTAAAACGTGGTAAAAGCCATTGAAATGTTTGTTTGACAATCAATACTAATACAAAACTAAGTCCATTTCCTCACCTGCTCCAAAACTAAGTCCTAACATCCTCTACAGTTGATAGTGGTATTGTGTCAAAACTTTGTAAGTCCAAAACATCTTTCTGTTATTATTCCTTATTACATTATTCTAAAAGAGGAATGATTATGTCATGCATGAAGCACAAAGGTACTGTACATTAAAAAAGTAATTTTGTTCTTCCCTGTTCCTGGACACTCCTTTTTACCACCCGATCAGGTGTTTGTTAACACTGAACAACAGTTGATTAAGAAGGAAGAAATTGTCTTGTCATGTGAATACAATGCTGTATTCAAAATGTTTGGGATCATCCACTGACCAGGGATTCATTTCAATGTCAGAGAATGGAAGAGAGTGACAGATGAAAGCTGTAAAAAAATCAAACCAGTGGCACTTCAAATTTTGGGCCACCAAATGTTTTTTTATAACAAAAGGAAAGACTGTAGGTCTTGTTCAGGTGAAGTTGCATATTCATTAGACATTGCAAATCCAAAATTAATAACGAAACAAGGAAAACATGTTAGTGAATGAATCCAGCTACAAAAAAAGTTTGGTCTACCAGCTAACTCTAAAAGGATCAAGAATGTCAAGGACTTTTGTTGAAGCATTTTTTTTTTTTTGCTATGGGCTTTACGTCGCACCGACACAGAAAGGTCTTATGGCGACGATGGGATAGGAAAGGCCTAGGAGTTGGAAGGAAGCGGCCGTGGCCTTAATTAAGGTACAGCCCCAGCATTTGCCTGGTGTGAAAATGGGAAACCACGGAAAACCATTTTCAGGACTGCCGATAGTGGGATTCGAACCTACTATCTCCCGGATGCAAGCTCACAGCCGCGCGCCTCTATGCGCATGGCCAACTCGCCCGGTTTGAAGCATTTTGGTCCTGAGTGGTGTAATATGGAAAAGTTGTTGTTCTACAAAGAAGCATAGAAAATGCAGCTTACAGGGGTGAAGACACACATTCTACTGATGATAAAGTAATGCAGAACACAAATTAATGAATGTATTCTGAATGCAGAAGAAACTGTTTGTTGTTTATTGCCTTTTATCACTATTTTTCATTGCTGTATTATAAGTATATAAATGCTAACCACCATTTTTTACTTACATGTAGAATACATGTCCTAAACCAAGAAAAAAAGCATCTTATTTGAAAACAATTAAAACTGTTCCAAAACTGCATCATAACTATGTACATTCAAAATAAATTCCTTTATATCCAATTTGCTATTCATTTAATGTTTCCAAGACCACATTAACTGCATAACTATTGTTATCCTGTGCCATATAGCACGAAAAATTCATTAATTTGCCAAAAGAACAATGTACGGTACCACGGTTTTTAGTGGTTGTACAAAAATTTCAAAACTTTGACTTGCACAGTTTAGGAATTGGACGATTCATTTACATGCTACTAACCAATGTTGCTTTGTGTTTTTACAAGTGATTTGGGCAAGTGCCAAATTGGATTGAATATTTCTTGAAAGTGAACGTTTATAGAATGGATCAGTAAATTTCGCCTGAGGAGCTTAAGGGGATTGGTATATTATCACCTTAAACAATTAGTCATTTAATATTTTTTTTTTATATATCAGATGCTACTATATGTAAAGCATTGAAACTTTTTTTTTTTTTTTGCTAGGGGCTTTTTTTTTTGCTAGGGGCTTTACGTCGCACCGACACAGATAGGTCTTATGGCGACGATGGGATAGGAAAGGTCTTGGAGTTGGAAGGAAGCGGCCGTGGCCTTAATTAAGGTACAGCCCCAGCATTTGCCTGGTGTGAAAATGGGAAACCACGGAAAACCATCTTCAGGGCTGCCGATAGTGGGATTCGAACCTACTATCTCCCGGATGCAAGCTCACAGCCGCACGCCTCTACGCGCACGGCCAACTCGCCCGGTGCTAGGGGCTTTACATCGCACCGACACAGATAGGTCTTATGGCGACGATAGGATAGGAAAGGCTTAGGAGTTGGAAGGAAGCGGCCGTGGCCTTAATTAAGGTACAGCCCCAGAATTTGCCTGGTGTGAAAATGGGAAACCACGGAAAACCATTTTCAGGGCTGCCGATAGTGGGATTCGAACCTACTATCTCCCGGATGCAAGCTCACAGCCGCGCGCCTCTACGCGCACGGCCAACTCGCCCGGTTTGAAACTTTTTAATTAAGAAATATTGCATATTTACAATAGAACTTCAGAAATCAGACAGCTGCTTAAAACTAAAATAGCTGCTTTGTTATCTTGTTTTGACACATTGTCGTACATTCCAAGGACTGTTCTTTCCAGGAAGAGCTATTATCAAACTCAGCTTAATTATTTAAAATGATGTGTCTAGATGTGTTGAGATTCATTGTTTCATTCACAGCTGGTCTATTTATTTATATACGAACAACAATGACCAATACAATGATAATCCCCTCTGTAATGATAAAATATTCTGAACTGAGCTCGATAGCTGCAGTCGCTTAAGTGCGGCCATTATCCAGTATTCGAGAGATAGTAGGTTTGAGCCCCACTGTTGGCAGCCCTGAAGATGGTTTTCTGTGGTTTCCCATTTTCACACCAGGAAAATGCTGGGCTGTACCTTATTAAGACAATGGCCACTTCCTTCCCACTCCTAGCCCTTTCCTGTCCCATCGCCGCCATAAGACCTATCTGTGTCAGTGCGACATAAAGAAACTTCAAATAAATATTAAAGTTTATTTATTCCACCTGTTCAGTACATAAAAAAAGATAATGAATTAAATAAAATTACAGGGACATGTTTTGCCCTTTAATTATGGGCATCTTCAGCCTTAATCTTAAACTGAAAGTTGATTAATCAGGTACCTGATTGTAATTAATTTACATATGAATGTGAAGGAAAAGTTGGAAAAGTGCGAAATGGTTGACAGTAGTTATGAAATTCTTAATATCAGGCCTTAATAAAGTCTACAGTTTTATCACTTCACATTTATTATAAACCCCACTTGATGTGATTATTATAGTGACATTCAATCTGTTTAAGATCCAAAAGTTTCCTCTAGTGTATAAACTCACAACTACTTGTATTTTAAACTTCATTAAGGCCTCATTTCAAGAACTTCTTAACTACATTCAAGAAAGTGTATAATTTTACGAATATTTGTATTTTAGACTTTATTAAGGCCTGATATTAAGAATTTCATAACTACTGTCAACCATTTTGCACTTTTCCAACTTTTCCTTCACATTCATATGTAAGTTAATTACAATCAGGTACCTGATTAATCAACTTTCAGTTTGAGATTAAGGCTGAAGATGCCCATAATTAAAGGGCAAAACATGTCCCTATAATTTTATTTAATTCATTATCTTTTTTATGTATTGAACAGGTGGAATAAATAAACTTTAATATTTATTTGACTTCATTGTACATTTCAATACGGACCTAAATATGTAATAAAGCAACTTGTAAAAAAATAAAAAATTTAAAAATATTATGACCCCAGTGTTAATTCCATTAATTCAATGTAAAATTCCTCTTGATTTAACGATGCTCTCATTAACATAAATCTCTCCATTACGATTGCCTTTCCTGACCCCAGCAATGTGTTTTCTTCCTGGTACTATGATAATCCAAACACAAAGTAATTTGGAACATCTGTTACTGCCATACGAAAATTGAACTTTCCTACTGTGTAAGCATAGCTAGCAAGAGTATTTATAACTGTGTACTTACCTCAAGGGTGGATTTGTTGAGCAACTCGAGAACTCAGCAGCTGCAAAATTTCTGGAAGATCTAGGTAGTGTGCATAGCAGAAGGATTTAAAGAGCAGTAAAGTAGCTATCAGACAGCTGCTTAAAACTAAAATAGCTGCTTTGTTATCTTGTTTTGACACATTGTCATACATTCCAAGGACTGTTATTTCTAGGAATATCTAAGTAGTGTGCATACCAGAATTATTTGAACAGCAGTAAAGTAGCTATTGGACAGCTGCTTAAATCTAAAATAGCCTCTTTGTTATCTTGTTTTGACACACTGTCATATATTCCAATTGTAGCAGTGAATTTTGACGCAGTTAGGTCTTTGTGTATTTCCCTGTCTGTGGAGAGGAATGTAAAACAAACTGTAGTGGAGTGCTGTATACTGTGAACAACAGTTATGTGCGAGAGATTAAAATAGCATGGTCAATATGAATGTAATCTGACGGACATAGGTAAGGTATTGTCGTCATCATCATCATCATCATCATCATCATCATCATCATCATCGTCATCGTCGTCATCATCACCATCATAATAGAACCCCTCCAGTGTGCCGGATAGGGTGGTGTTGATTGAGTCTTCGCCATCGTTGTCTGACTAGAAATGCCTTCTCTCTTACTACTGACTCCCAATTCACCTTCTCTTCTCTCCACATCCTCTTTCAACTGGTATAGCCATCTCTTTCTAGATCTTCCCACTGGCCTTCTTCCTTCAACCAGTAGCAGCAGTTGGGAATTAAAAGTGGGGGGGGGGCAAGAAAATGTACAAACTACAAAAAGTACCCGGGTTTGTGCGATATTGCAATTTACAAACTTCATCATATAGGTCCGTATTGATACAGCTTAATTAAGAACTAGTGTTGGGTTTAATGGTCAACCCAATCAATACACTTCACTTTATAGGTGAGAACACATTCAGTGTTAAAATATGTTATACATACTTTGGTACATGTTTCGTCCAATTTAAGACTTCTTCAGCCCTAGCGTCTCATACCGGTATCTAATTAAAATACATAACTATTACTGTCTAATCATTTAAAATGGATAAACCCATGTCCTTTCTGGAGCCGAATGTTTAAAAATACGTAGTTCGAGTCATAAGTCATGGCAACTTTTTTTTTTCTCGCGAACGGGAGACAACATGGAAAATCTATGATATGCATTTGGAAACGTATGGTATGTACTTGCGTATGATGCCACTAGATGGTGTATGTAAACAACAGTGTGGGTCTAAGCATGCCCCCAAGTTCAGTAATAATAATAATTTCGTGTGGCTATCGCTGGTCGAGTGCAGCTCTTGTAAGGCAGACCCTCCGATGAGGGTGGGCGGCATCTGCCATGTGTAGGTAACTGCGTGTTATTGTGGTGGAGGGTAGTGTTATGTGTGGTATGTGAGTTTCAGGGATGTTGGGGACAGCACAAACACCCAGCCCCCAAGCCAATGGAATTAACCAATGAAGGTTAAAATCCCCGACCCGGCCGGGGATCAAACCCGGGACCCTCTGAACCGAAGACCAGTAAGCTGACCATTCAGCCAATGAGTCGGACCCCAAGTTCAGTGTGTGAGTGAGAGCGTCGCAAAATGGAAGTCAACAAGCAGGAGCAACGATCATATATTAAAATAGCAGTTCTCTGCGGCAGAAATGCACGCCAATGCCATGCAGAGCTGCGGGAAGCATTAGGTGTGCATGCCATGCCCTATAGAACTGTGGCGAGGTGGGTAGAGACGTTCAAACGAGGTAGAGTATCAACTGCTGATTGTGCCTGCCCCACCGCTGGCAACGCACAGTGAAAACCTTGGGTGATTATTTTGAAGATCTGTAACCAGAGGAGACCTGTCCTTTGTATGGAGTCTTGTGTATTCACTGTCTTTACCATAATAAAACAATGTTTACCCATGGCTTGTGTTCTGTCACTTTCCTACGAGAATCTCCTGAAGTAAGAATTTGTCTTCAGGCACTATGCATAAGTTTATGCCCTATATTTCCAAATGCATATCTTAGATTTTGCAAGTTGTCTCCTGTTCGCGAGAAAAAAAGTGGATAAACCCATGTCATTTCTGAAATGTTTAAAAATACACTAAAAACAATACACACTTTTTTTCCATAAAACTGTCCATCACTTTCTTACCAAAATTCTTCACATTCTAAATAATATTTCATTGAGATTTGACATATGGTAGCTTCAGTGTACTGACTAAGGTAAAATTTAAACTTTGGACTCAGAAATGGAAGGATGGGACCTTATCATCAACTGAAGAATACTGAAGCTTTAAATCTAATGATTTTTTTATTTTCAAAAGACAAGGTCTGGAAAGAAAAAGATATACAGTATATACATATTAGTGGGTTTGAACTCTCAGAAATTGAAAAAAAAGAAAAAGAAAAATCTCAATGAAATATTATTTAGAATCAAATTTCAACATGTGAAGATTTTTTGTAAGAAAGTGATGAACAGTTTTATGGAAAAACAGTGTGTATTGTTTTTAGTGTATTTTTAAACATTTCAGAAATGACATGGGTTTATCCATTGTAAATTATTAGACAGTAATAATTATGTATTTTAATTAGATACCGGTATGACACGCTATGGCTGAAGAAGTCTTAAATTAGACGAAACATATACCAAAGAATGTATAACATTTTAACACTGAATGTGTTCTCATCTGTAAAGTGAAGTGTATTGATTAGGTGGACCATTAAACCTAATACTAGTTCTTAATTTGTGGGATATAGTAGGCGGGATACATATATGAAAACTGGAGAGAAAAAAAAGAGCTACAGAATGGTAAGTTTTTTGATGCTCCCTGAGCAAATTTCCACATAGTGGTAAAGGTTGCCAGTCTACCAACTTAAGTGCAGTAATACTTTTTGAGATTTTGATTCAATACTAGACTATACAATAAAACTTTCACCAAAGGAACAATATACACATGTATTACAATTAAACAGAAGTATGGCAAGAATATACAATTAAATATCATTTAGTATTTGACTACACATAAAGAAGCTAACAGACACTAAAGAGACTGCTAGACTGAAAAATGCACATGGCAATCGGGTGATTCATACCTCAGTAATTAAAGAAAATAAAGGAAAGAATTAGCTGATAAGACAACAGAGCTTGTACAAATTGCTTTTTAAAAAACATTCCTATAATTTGTAGTTTTAGGTGGCTAAAATGGAATAAAAATGTAATGTTTTCTCCAAAAAGTGGGGGGGTAACTGCCCCCCTCACCTCGCCCCCCTCCCCCCCAATCACTGCTACTGCCTTCAACCCTTCTTTCTAGGCATGCACGTGGTGTTGTTGTGCCAAGCATTCGCTTTACATGTCCACAGCACGTTAGTCTCGAAGTCCTTGGTTTCTCTTCTATCGAGTCCACTTCCAGTTCCATTCTGATGACAAGTTAAGGCATTGTCATTATGTATTTTTTGAGTGTTGTTTCAAACCTCATATTAGTGGGAATTAAATTATATAATGTGGCAGGTAGTTGATGTCGATCAACTTTCAGATGGTATTGTATTCACTAATTGACACGAGAACCTTTATTCTAAATCCCTCTTTATAACAATAACTCCCTCTACAACAATTTTTTTCCTGTCTGCTCAGTATCATTGTATCAAGATTTCATTGTACTTGCACTGTGCTGTTTAAAATCATGCATTAAAAATGGATCACTTTCAGAAATGCCTATCCAAATTAGTAATTTTAATTTTGTGTTACTGTAATAGAACATATTTTGGTCAATTTTTTGTATGAAGATAATGTAGTTATTTTTTCCAAACTATCAACCCCAAGTATATGATTTTGGTCAGTTTTGTAGATGTTATGTCTAAGAATACAAGGGGAAAAGTCATTAAGATATACCACATAGTTCAAAAGTTATGAGAAAACACATTTGAAAAAGGTAGTTGGGAGTTACAGAATGATAAAGTTTTCTCAGACATGCATTAACCTTTCACCAACTGTTAAAATGCAGTATTTTGCTTTCTAATTCATAACATCAAAAATAACACAGATATTTACAAAATTCTCACCAGAATGCACTGTATAGTTGGGTTATGAATTTTTTTTTTAAAGTTTGAAAAATTGATTTTGTGAAGATTGTAACATATATGCCTACCAATCCCCTTAAGTCACTGTTAGAGGAATTTGTAGAGTTCCAAACAGATCCTACTTTTAGCCAGCAAAATGGGCTTAATATAGGCCCATTCAACCACGCTCTGCTACCACTTGTTATGGAGATATCCATGGAGCAGAAAGAGGTAAAAGAATGTGCTGGGTGGAATGGGTCTAACTCAGTGGCGGCGCGTGGATAAAGCGTTTGGGGGTTCACTGCTGTCGAAAATAACGTATTGAGATTTATTGTTACTTGATGTTTATATAGATGTAAAATAGTGGCATTGCTTGATTAGAAACGCGACTTTCCTTTGAAGGGACACGGCTACAGCTCGAAGAAGTTACCAAAACATTTTTTTTTTCTTCTAGTTGCTTTACGTCGCTCCGACACAGATAGGTCTTATGGCGACGATGGGACAGGGAAGGGCTAGGAGTGGGAAGGAAGCGGCCGTGGCCTTAATTAAGGTACAGCTCCAGCATTTGCCTGGTGTGAAAATGGGAAACCACAGAAAACCATTTTCAGGGCTGCCGACAGTGGGGTTCGAACCTACTATCTCCCGAATACTGGATACTGGCCGCACTTAAACGACTACAGCTATCGAGCTCGGTACCAAAACAATTAAGATGAAAGACGGAGAATATGAGGTGCAATTACTTAAAGCTGATCCAATTTCTTCTGATTTTGGAGACGTTGCTTGCGTACAAATAACTTCTTCAAGAACATGTTAGGCAGACTACTGTTATTTATGTATTGACGTATTTTGCTGCTTACTTTTCGTAAAACACGCATTACTAATGAAAAGCTCCAGAGGCACTCAAGTTGGGAGTGTGGGTTGGCAACCACGGGGCCCTTAGCTGAGTCCTGGCATTGCTTCCATTTACTTGCACCAGGCTCCTCACTTTCATCTATCCTATCCGATCTCCCTTGATCAAGTCTTGTTCTTTTACGACCCCGACGGTATTAGGGCACTCGAGACCCAGGGAGTGTTTAATTTTCACGCCCTTCATGGCCTTTGTCTTTGTTTGGCCGACACCTTCATTTTCGAAGTGTAGGATCCCTTCCATTTCTTCTCTATGTTTAGTGTTATGTAGAGGATGGTTGCCTAGTTGTACTTCCTCTTAAAACAATCGCCACTTACTAATGAAACGTTTCATTAATTACATAAACTTAGGCTACGTACGCCTATTGATGCTATACAAAACGTAGTTTCCGAAATATTCTGGCTCATTGCGGTTAATTACATCAGAATTGCAAACTCGTCAAATTAAAACCCCTCCAAACCTACCACATATGGCAAACTTTTAACCGCGCGCTCTGACTGTGCTTCGGCTAATTTCGGAACTGCTCGATATAACTCGTGTGTATCGCTGGTCCAGTCGCCAGCGATTCCTGGGCTATGTTTTCCCTGCTCCTCACAGCCCCTCGCCTTGTGCTCCCTCCTTACGTCTCACGGCCCCGCTCGCGCAGTCCTGAAATTGAACCTCTTCGCTGGTTCCGAAGAGCAACAGAGTGTTGATGTCAAAAATACCGCTACGCGCGTGGATATACAGAGGTTATTAAAGGAATAGGCTGTAATAAACCATTTTACATAGACTTATCTATTTCTAGGGGGTTCACTGAACCACTGAACATATAGAACGCACCGCCACTGGTCTAACTACATTAATTTAAAACTTTAACATAAGTTATATTTCTTTTAGAATCTCAAACTTAACAAACTTTTCACTTGGTGAAACAATAAAGTGACAGGTACAAATAGCAATCTTGAAACAATAATTGGAAAACCCAAGATTAGAGAATTTTACAGATTTGGGGCTTCAAGTCTTTAGTTTACAAATTCTGAGATACCGGATCCAGTTTACAAAATTTTGCACAATCTCAATGTTTAGACAAGAATCAGAATATTCCAATTTTAAAGCACTTTGCTCCAACAACTTTACAGCCTTCCAGAGGTGCACCTCAATATGCAGTTGAATATAGAAAACACAGAAAAGAGCTTTCATGCTCTTCAACTTTAACTAATCTCTACAGCTCGCTTAGGGCAAACCTACACAACCCCTTACAATCTCTGGCCACTCTAGGCACAATTTACAATTAACAAAGGTTTGTACACAGGGGCATCTAGTACCCAATCTACTGGGCCTTTGTGGAAAAAGAATAACAGGTTAAATTAATGGCCCGAACACAAAATGAATGGAGGTGTATACTTGCACTCCTAGATGATGAAGAATAAAATCCTAACGGGGCTCTCGGCCCAGTGATACAGGGGCTAATCCCAATGTACTGAGGTGACTCGAATGAAAGTTTATTACAGGAAAGAAAAAAGAGTTACAAATCGTAGTCACCTCAAACCAAGTTGAAGGGAAACTCGAGAGGGTAACGCACTCTCTATCCCCTATTTACAGTTAAAGACTTTATGAAATTTTACATTAGCCAAACAAAGATTTACATTTTAGAAAAGGTTGGTTACATAGTTAGAAATTCGAGCCTTCCCCTCGGATAAGTGTGCGGAGACAGCTAGAAAGATAGAATATTGGTGGCCATTACCTGGCTGCCTGAGAATGAGAATGAGAAAGAAGTGTTGCAAACTTTGAAATATATACAAAAAACAAATGAAAGTTAATTTACTTGAGAAAACCCATAAACACAAAATTTCTTTCAGTAACAACTTCATTTACCTTGCACCAGAGTGCATGACCACAGTTTTTGGTAATGACATCTATGGAGAAATGTCCAAATTTCTTGATGTACACCAAAACACAACTAAAATAAATCCAATCAGTTTAGGAAACTTAGAAATGACAAACTTCTCAATTTTGCATTAGTGACATCTTCTGATTAATGTCCCAACTTTATGTAGTAGCAGTTTCACCAGTTTCACGTTTGTTGGAGAGATAGAGTTCATTAAGGCGCTTCTTTTGAATGTGCGGAGTTGAGGTGTACCTCCCGGTATAATAATAATAATAATAATAATAATAATAATAATAATAATAATAATAATAATAATAATAATAATAATAATAATAATAATAATAATAATAATCATCATCATCATCATCATCATCTGCATACAAGATTCTATCACAGTGCCTGCTAGATAGAGTACAGTCACAACTAGAACACACGATAGGAGAATACCAAGCAGGCTTCAGACCTGGAAGATCTTGTGCTGAACAGATACTCAATCTGAAAACAATTCTGAGATATCATGCAATGAGAAGCAAAGAGATCATTTGTGGTTTTGTAGACTTCAAGAAGGCTTACGATTCTGTAGACAGACAATAGCTGATACAAGAACTAGAGGAGAGAGGCCTTGATGAGAAGATGACAACCTCATCAACCAGACACTAACGGACACCAAATCCAAAATCAAATTCATGGGGGAGCTATCACATTCATTTGGAATTAGAACGGGGGTAAGACAAGGTGATGCTCTATCACCTATTCTTTTCAACATAATACTGGACAAAGTGATCAACGAATGGAAAAAGGAACTGAAGGCACAGTGACTTCACATACCCATCAGGTTAGGAAGAAAGAACAAGGGAATAGATATCAGTTGTTTAGCGTTTGCCGATGATTTAGCAATACTTTGCAGATACCATAGAAACAGCAACAAAACAAATTGAAATTCTGAAAGAGTCGGCTGGGAAAGTGGGACTACAGATTTCCTTGGAGAAAACACAATATCCGTCGAACCTGAAGGACGCATCGGAGGAAATTACTACAAAATATGAGAATATCAAGAGGGTTCACACATTCAAGTACCTCAGAGAGATGATACAGGCCAATGGGATGGAGAAATCAGCTTACAAACAGAGAAGACAAAAGATGACCAGAGTATTCTGGAAGACTGGGAACACCTACAATAAATCATATCTATCACGTAACACCAGAGTGAGACATTATAACATGGTCATCAAACCTGAAACCCGGTACACATCTGAAACATTGGTCTTGAATCGAAAAGATGAACTAGAAAACATCAAGAAACTAGAGAGAAGAATTGTCAGAAAAATTCTAGGACCCAAAAAGACACAAGAAGGTTACAGGTTGCAAAGTAGACAGGAGACTGAGCAGATATCCAACATAGTACATGACATGATGATACGTCGACTAAAATTCTATGGTCACATCAAGAGAATGCCGGATAGCCGACCGACTAAACAGATCTTGAAATACACCGAAAGCATAAAGAACACGAAGTTGATCGCCAAAGTCAGAGAAGACTTGAAGGATGCTGATATCACAGATTCGGACATACATGACAGATGGATATTCAGACAAAAAATACACAAGTGGAAAGTGGGTCAGGAGGTCAAGAAACTGAAGACTGGAACAACTTGGTCTGAAGAAAGGAAGAAAGCACACAGTGAGAAGATGAAAGAAGTGTGGCGCCTTAGGAAATCTCACATCAAGTAGACGCTTTACATGATCCATTAGTGGCCCATACGAATAAATAAATGAATGAATAATAATAATATCAACAACAACAATAATAATAATACTGTGATGATGATGATGATGGAATATATCCAGTTGGTCAAATATAATACATACAAAAAATGAATATATAAGACCCCAAATCTCTAAACACTTTTTCACTACAACTCTTTTGTCATAATTCTTCATTTATAGTACTGGGTATGTTATGAATTGTGTTTAATTAACTGACTGGAATTTTTTTCACATTCTCACTGTTAACTAGCAGACATTAGAATGGATGGCTTCTAACCAATCAAAATCTTAGAGTACTCATGAGTAATAAATAATAGGAAATATGGTCATATCTCTTGTCATTACATTTAGAATGTATTACTTAAGAAGGGGGTACCAGAAGAAATTGTGGCATGAATAAATCTTATAAGAAGATGTATCCAAGTACAAGCAACTAGATCTGGATGGTCTGAGACAAGAAGTGGAGTCCACACAGGGAAGCTGTTTGACCCTGATCCTCAAATTACAAAAGGTACTTCAGTCAAGGTAAGCCCCTAAAACATACTTTTACATCATGCAAAAACATGTCTGAAATGATTTTGTTCTGAGACAAAACTGTTATGTATAACTTCTAGGAATTTTTCGTAATGAAATAATTATACTTAGGTTTGCCAGTACTGATGAAGTAACTTTGAATTTTAACATTTACTTGTAAATTTGGTCCTTTTATTTAAGTCAAACCAGGCTTGAAGTTTAGACCTAAGTCATAATAAAGAGTTAGATTTAAAAATTCAATTGTGATTATTTTGTTTTTCAGTGTATGACTCTAATTAGCAATCTCCAATTAAAGGAGGAAAATTATAGATTCTCTTATCTCTGCTATGCAAAATATTCACTCTAAACAAGAGACAAGAAAAAGTAAGAGAAAGAATAAATGTGAAGTTTGGAAATATTTTTGGTGCTGCTGATCTTAGGGGTTATGGGGAATTTGTCATTTTCTCATCATTGTTACAATTGGTTACACTTAATTCATAACAAAACAATATTCATCAGAGGTCTTTATTTGCCACAGGTGGTTTCTTGGTCAAAATTTGAAGTGGTCTCATTGAATTCATAACATAATTAATTAATAATAATTTTGTTATACACATGGTAAATTTCTGTTATTTTACTGTAAGTTTTCTACTATACTGTGGCCCAGTGACTGTAGATAGTCCAGAATTTTTCCTTCCTCCTTGTACTGTTTGTAATTTTTGGCAATGCAAGAAATACATGTGTTACTCTCAGCATATTTTTATTTTCTTCTTATTCAGTGATGTTCTGTGCTTGGTTAACTTAAAACCATTATACATATAAGTTACAGCCTCCTCTTTCATTCCTGTGTATCTAATTTCATCCCTCATAAGTGTGAAAATACTGCAAACTTAAGATGGAAGACGTAGTAAAAATATTGGTACTACGGATTTGAAAACTGGTCAGTACTTTTAGAAACTGCAGGAACACAATACACTCTTGTGGAAAGAAAGCATATAAAAAGCTTAAGATTAAATTTTTCTCCAGGAAAATCAAATGATCATAAATATGTCTTTCAATGAAATGTCTAGCAACTGTGCAGGCTGTGATGTGAAGTATTGCTGGATGGCCAAGACACAGATCCACAGCCTGTGCAACTCTCAAGGTACTGTTGCTGGGTAACATCATGTCAAACATTTTGTTACATGACACTATTTTGTAACACAAATTTTTGGATAACCCCCAACTTGCCAACTTCAGTCAATCAATATTGATCTGCATTTAGGGCAGTCACCCAGGTGGCAGATTCCCTATCTGTTGCTTTCCTAGCCTTTTCCTAAATGATTTCAAAGAAATTGGAAATTTATTGAATGTCTCCCTTGGTAAGTTATTCCAATCCCTAACTCCCCTTCCTATAAATGAATATTTGCCCCAGTTTGTCCTCTTGAATTCCAAGACATATTCATGTCAAAATGAAAGATAAATACCGGTAAGCAGATACTCAATGATATAATTATGACAAAATCTTGACAAATTCCAATAAACCCACTATAAATGTGATAAATTACAAATTGTGTAACAAATCATAAATGTTATAAATTGTAACTGTGACAAATAAATTATGGCGAGTTCCTTGGATTTTGATCTTAGTAGAGCATTCTCTTTGTTAGACAGCAATTTTGTGTTGTTGGCTTCTGGCACTTTAAGGAACTGCTAGGCAGTATTCTGTCACTTCCGCATCTGTTAGAAGTAGAAAAGACATTAAACAAATAATAATATTATTTTTTACCCAGAGAGATTCCAGCATGCAGATAAAGAACATTTCAAAGGATATTGTCACCTTACTACTACAACTAGGTAATTCCATTTTTGCAAGTTTTGAATTAAACACTCTGTGCTTAGCTGCTTGATGCTACAACTGGATATATCGCCCAGAATGTACCGTTGCAGCCCAATCTGCATTTCAACAAGTAGGCATGTGTTTGTCTAGAGCATAATAATAATAATAATAATAATAACCGTATGGCCTCAGCTACCGTGTGCAGACATTTCAATTTGACGCCATCTGGCTGTCTGCTCGTCAATTTCGACGTTCCGTTTTACTCTAGGCCCCCACTAGATGGCAGACCGAGTAAACCGAAACTCTCTTGGGCGTCTATGGCTGAGATTTAATTAATTTTGTCGGGTAAACACCAAATGTGTCACCAGAGATCTTTTACATGCCGACATCGTACGACATGGAGTGTCGAATGGACTTTTTTCCGCCCTTCAAAAATCCGACTACCTCTGCCGGGTTTGAACCCGCTATCTTGGGATCCGGAGGCCGACACTCTACCGTTGATCCACAGAGGCAGCTGTCTAGAGCATATTTTCATGCTACAAGTGGGTATCTTAAAATACATAGTTACATACATAGCTGCGCAACTAACATAGGCTGAGAACAATGAGAAACAACAATGAATGACATTACCACTTGTTGTTGATAATGGACATATTTTTCAACTGTCGACATACATTGTTTGTGGCTGGCTGTGTTCAGTTCATGCTGTAAACAGTGAACAGGAGAGATACATATGTATGTGTTTTCAGTGAGTTTTATGTTGTAATTAGAGGTTCCAGAGGGAAGAAGATGGTTGAAGCTGCTTTTTATAGTTTAGCGTCAGATACTGTCGAGTACGGTAATAAATTAATTCCCCACAAGAATTAGCAAGTGTCTCAAAGCATTGTTTCACAAATTTATTTCATTTACTGTTATCTGTTTTTGCAGAAATGTATGTGTTTTTAAAATTTAATATTTTAAATAAAAGTAATGAATAGCTCCTGAATTATAGGCAGAATGCTTTTTATATTATCATGTAGGTTCCATGGATTTCTTACATTTTCTAAGGGAGAAAGCACCCCAGACTGATGTTATCTTTTACATCATGTATCAGTGACTATCCTTATCTAGACTATAACAAAGAGTTGCAGAACATTGTCAAACATCAAATTTTGTACATATCTGTCCAGTCTATATCAAAGAAAAATATGATACTCAGGTTTCTCTATTCAAGTCAGTTCCTCCAGCTTTACCTCCAGAGTGTTATGCAAACCTTGTCCTAAGGAAGGGCCAAAGGGACGAAGAGATCAAGCCTCATCTGACAACAAATAAATAAAGTGACTTTTCTGCAAATTTCTTATGATGTCAGTTTTTAAAATATTTATTTTAATGAAATTCACATAAGTGAACCAAAGATTCTTGCATTTTCTCTACAAGTGTTAAGTCAGTTTGTAATTTTATGGACATAAAAATATGTTTAATACAGCATATTTTACATTGAAAAATAATCATAAATGGGTAACTCAATATCTCATAAATTTCAGACCTGTGCAACAACTGAATAACTTAGTTTTAATTTCAAAAAATAATTTTTGCATCAATATTCTGATAATACCACAAAATATATAATATTTTACACCAATTCAATGTATTTCTTCTGCATTTTTGTCAAGTATTTTCCCGCAGCAGAACATTAGGGTTGAAGGAAGTTCTCAAGCTTGTTTTCTACATCAGTGCTATTATTAATAAGTAACCTAGTTGTAGTAATAAAGTGATGATATGTACAGGGAAAAAATATCTGGGCCTTCTGATAAAATCAGGATTGTTTACAAAAAATAGATGGCCTGGCAATGTGGAAGCAGAAAGAAAGAAATCAAGGAAAGCAAACTACGTGAATATGCTGAAAATAATTATATTAGACATATAGAATACCATTTATGACTAGTACGTCAAAACAAGGAAGTGTATAACTCTAGAGTAATAGAATCAAAATGGAATTTAGGAGAGAGTCCTAAAAGTATAGAAATGTTTGTTCTCATGACATAAAATAAGTCTGTGGTTCCTGTATGATTGGTAATAGGAAACTTAATGTCAGCTTATTTCCTGTGTACTTAATTCCTAATCCTTTATTTTTTCATACTTGGATTATAGTTCTGTTGCAAGAGTTGTCTGTAATCTTTGTTTAGTAGAGTACATGTCTCCAAACCATATATGAGAACTAATTCGAACTAGGAGTGATACATAGTTAACTTGGCTTTCTGGGATATTTTCATATTCCAAAGTAACTTTCAAATTTGACTGTGAAAGGTGAATGCTCTCTGTTTTCTGTTAAATTTCTAGCTGAACACTACTGTCAGTAGATCAAACATCCAAAGTACTGGAAGTTAGAAACTGATTCTGTTGTGGGTCAGTAGATACAGAGTGTGTCTCAACCCATAAGTGGCCACGGCTGGTCTGTGGTTCAACAGCTCTGCACTATGACTGCCAACCGAGCAGAGGAGAGGTGGCAACGGTTCCACCGTGGCTCTACGCCTCTGCATTCGGGAGACAGGACAGGGCTGGACCTCACACCTGGCCCCAACCGTCGGCCGTCCTGAGAATGGTTTTCCTTGGTTTTCCATTCTCCTAGTTCCTAGTATAGGCCATGGCCTGAGCATCTCCTTCACCATAACAAATCTCCCGGCCTGAGAGACGGCGTCACTGTCTAAGACGCCTACCTCCCCCTTCAGGGGAGGAATGAAAACATTTTAGTAGTAGTGCTGGCCTTGTGGTGTAGGGGTAGCGTGCCTGCCTCTCACCTGGAGGCCCCGGGTTTGATTCCCGGCCAGGTCAGGGATTTTTACCTGGACCTGAGGGCTGGTTCAAGGTCCGCTCA
This sequence comes from Anabrus simplex, assembly GCF_040414725.1. NCBI lineage: Eukaryota > Metazoa > Arthropoda > Insecta > Orthoptera > Tettigoniidae > Anabrus > Anabrus simplex. Next base: position 672,039,561 of record NC_090265.1, read on the forward strand.
GCCTATGTGATTAGAATTGAGGAGCTATCTGACGGTGAGATAGCAGCCCCGGTCTAGAAAGCCAAGATTAACGGCCGAGAGGATTCGTCGTGCCGACCACACAACACCTCGTAATCTGCAGGCCTTCGGGCTGAGCAACGGTCACTTGGTAGGCCAAGGCCCTTCACGGGCTGTAGTGCCATGGGGTTTGGTTTTAGTAGTAGTAGTAGTAGTAGCAGTAGTAGTAGTTCTATTATGGTTCCCTCCAAAGCAGATGTTTGAATTGTTCCTTAGAAACATATGTATGGTGAAAATTGTCCTGAAATAGTTAATAATGCGTAGACTGAATAAGGATCACTTAGAGTTCTGCACTTCTATTCATTATACAGGTGGAGACTAAAATAACTCAATAGCCCAAATATAGGGGAAAAGCAACAGATCCTAGAGAAATGAAAAGTAAAATGCAACTGAACCATTTTTTACTTTTTCTCAATCCCAGACAAAAACATACATAGGGGCAAGTGACAAGAATTCAAAGTTTACAGACAAACATATTTTCCTAGATGAAAATACTTAAAAAACTTGTTTTCCAAACATGAAGTCTAAAAGTCTCCCTATGAAGCCAGACTCCTCATTCATATTTAGTATAATGTGCCCAAATAGATTATTTTCTAACTTTACACTTTAGAATGTGTTTCCTCGGTCAAGAGAAAAAAATAAATATCAAATTATAATATTCCCAACAAACTTCAATCATCACTATTGGTACAAGGCATCATAAATGTGTAATATTATTATTTGTATGCTTGTGCATGTTATATGATTCCTTTTTTCCAGTATAGAAAATGTTTTATAAATAACAACACTTTTGAGAAACTTAGTTCTAAAATGGTTATTTTGCTGTTCCCAGATGGTATGGTGCAAATAAAACATCAAATGCTGCAGTCAAGAGATCACCTGTTTAACGAAATGGGACTTCTAGTGGGCCCTCCATTCATGTGCCATCGCTGTGGACGCGCTTACTCACACAAGTGTAATCTCATGAGACATCTCCGGCTTGAATGTGGTGTAAGACCAAGGTTTGCTTGTTCATGGTGTGCTAAGAAGTTTAAGCATAGACATCACTTACGAGACCATCAACGGACACACCTACATCAGTCAGTGTAGCAGGAAAAGTAGTGCCCAGTGAGAGGAGTAAATTGTGTTCTAACATTTTAAACATTCTGTACTTAAATTTCCTTAGGATAATATCAATAATTCATGGCAAGAAATGTGAGCTTCTGTGAACTGTTAATTCAAAAATTCCAGAAGTGTATATCCTAAATGATTCAGCCATATAATCAGTAATAAAATAGCCACACAGTCAAAATCCAAGAAAACTGAGGGTGAGCTAAGAATAAAATTTGTAATTTGAAAACCAAATTATACAGAGAATTTTCGAGCAAATAAACCTTTTCTCTAACACTATTTCTAATATTAACCAGATGAATGAATCATTTTGTTGATGTTATGATTCTATTTTGGGTAGGATGTAGTGAATTAGATTGTTTTCCTATGATTTGATTCCATACAAGTCCACGGATGATACATGAAGTTTAAAAACTTTCTGTTAAACTCCCTTATCTATTAAAATTAGATTTAAATTTAATAATAGCAAAGCTCACTTTTGTTTATAAACAAAAAAGGAGCAAGATATCTGAAGTTACCCTAGACTTCCAACACGTAGTCACTGATTGAGCTTTGCACAGCTCTTAAATGGGCATCTATCATGCATAAAAAGAACCAATAGAGTGGATTCCTAGACTCGATCTGCAGATATGAACTCCAGAATTTTTGTTTAGTTTAAATTTGTTTACTTCATTCATTTCCTTTGTTGCATTCAAAGTACACTCATGTTCATAAAAACCAGAATACCTTGAAAGACTAGAGATAAGAAGTTCATATTCACTGGAATGTGCATTAGTATGTTCTGAAGAAATGATTAGCATCACATGTCGGCCCTCAGGTTCAAGGTCCACATTGATATCTTGGCGCACCACCACCCACTGGTAAAATGTGCCTGCGGCTCTGGTTGTCGCTATAAAATAAAAGTAATGGATCAGTGTGACTTGAGCAGACATGTAGGATGCCTCACAGGCATATGTGAGAACTGTACCTTCAGATGAGTGAGTTTGAAAGAGGATGTATTATTGGCATGAGAGAACGTGATGCATCCATCCAGGAAATTGCTGCTCGTGTGGGACGAAGTGCGTCAGCAGTGCAACGGGTGTATACGGAATGGTTCACAGAAGGCCGTAGAACATGATGAACCAAGCTCGATAGCTGCAGTTGCTTAAGTGCGGCCAGTATCCAGTAATCGGGAGATAGTGGGTTCGAGCCCCACTGTCGGCAGCCCTGAAGATGGTTTCCCATGGTTTCCCATTTTCACACCAGGCAAATGCTGGGGCTGTATCTTAATTAAGGCCAAGGCCACTTCCTTCCAATTCCTAGGCCTTTCCTATTCCATCGTCGCCATAAGACATATCTGTGTCGGTGCGATGTAAAGCAAATAAAATATAAAAAAAGAACACGATGAGATGGGTCTGGTCACTCCCCCAGACCATGCCCCCCCTCCCTCTGAGAAGATCAACACCTCATCCGAATGGTATTACAGAACGGCTCTGCGTACTCTTTGGCTCTGGCGCAACAGTGGAACAGTTTAACACATTGTACACTATCAGGAGTGACAGTCCGTCACCATTTATTGCAGTCTGGGTTACCGGCGCGTCGTCCACTTCTCCGTCTACCTTTGACTAATGTGCATAAATATGCTAGGCAGCAATGGTGTATGGAATGACGTCACTGGGGACAGGAATGGCAGCAGATAGTGTTTTCGGACGAATCTAGGTTCTGTTTTTTGTGGCCAGCACCATGAGTCCTCTGGAACATTATTCTTGGCTTTCTAGACCAGGGCCGCCATCTCACCATTAGATAGCTCCTCAATTGTAATCACGTAGGCTGAGTGGACCTCAAACCAACCCTCAAATTCAGGTAAAAATCCCTGACCTGGCCAGAAATTGAATCTGGATCCTCCATGTAAGAGACAGGCATGCATCCTACAATTTACATATTGAAAATACAATAAACAGGTAAACAAATCTAAACAAGTACTGGTAGGGCCCCTTAATGCTGACCTGCTTATAAAATCTTCCAAACTGGCAGTAGAGCAAGATCCCTGCCATTTTCATGCCTTGTCTCTTCGCCTTTTGGTGTTAATTGCCAGATATTGTCCTTTCAGAAACCGCGAATTCACAAAATCCTTATATTTCAAAACTCTTAAAAGAGGACCAACCAATTTGATAAACATAAGTTTTGTAATTGTGCTTAAATGTATGATGCTCTTGTTGGAGTCATGGTCAAGTTCATTTGTAAAAAGTCACATTCGCACTTGCTCATCAAAACTGGAATGTTGCGTATGGTGTTAAAAAGGTGCAAAAGAGATGATGGATCTTTCTTCTCCATAAGATATTCTCATAACCTCTTAGGATTTGCCATTAATGCTTTCACGGCCCATACTTATAGACATGATATTGTATAGGCTTTTGGGCTTGTGCCAGTATCATGTCTCTTAGGATTTATCTCTCAGGAATTGTATTAACCATAAAGCCAACATAAAACATTAGTTTTTAATTTTGCTTAACAACTTGAAACTTCTTCCAGAGTTAGTAATTTGTTTGGCAGCTATTTGAAAACTGTGAAAATGTATGTTTTTCCTTAAAGTTACCAAGAGTTTAACAGGTATATGCAGTAGCAGCGATTCGGAGTTAGAAGTGAGAGGGGGGGGGGGGCACAAAAATAAAAATGTATAAACAGCACAAAGTACCTGGGTTTAAAGGGTATATGAGAGGGGGGGGGGGGCGTAAAAATTGGAAAAAATGTAGGTACAAGTTTTTTAATGCTCTCTGGGTGAATTTCGATAGAGACTTAAAGGTTGAGTCTACCAATTTTAGTGCCGTAATAATAGTACTACACAATAGAACTTTCACCAAAGGGACAATAATTAGGTCTACACGTGCATTACAATTAAATAGAAGTTCGATGCGATTATACAATTACAATGTCATTTAGTATTTGACTACACATTAATAAACAGACACTACACAGACACATTTACAGCGAGACTGCCAGAATGACGAATGAGCGAGGCAACAACAATATTTTCTGAGTATTTCTGCTAAGTGTCTTAACACTGTAATTAAAGGAATTAAAGGAAGGAATTAGCTGAAAAACAACATGGATTGTACAAATATATTTTTTATAATTTCTAGTTTCAGGCAATTTTTTAAATAACTCTTAGGTTCTTCAATCTATCGAAATTTAATAGTCGGGTGACTAAAATGGAAGAAAAATTAATTTTTTCTCCACAAAGTGCAGGGAGGGCAATCGCCCCCCCCCCCCCCAATTGCCGCTGCTGGGTATGTGTAGCCGAGAGACCTCCTGGAAAAAAAAGCACTGGACAAGGGACATGAATATGAGGAATTCAATTTATCAGCATGCAAATTCTCCACATCCACTCTGAAGGACACACTAATAATACTCTCGGGAAATGTGTGTGTAGGAGGGGGGAGGGAGGAGGATGGCGAAAGCATGCAGTAGAATCATGGATATGTTTTTGGGGTTTAGAAGTCAAGAGAGCAAGTTATAACAAGTAACTAAGAGCTTACAGAATTCTTCCAAGTTCAAAGGTCCAAACAAAATAAAATTTTATATAAAAAAAATGTTTTAAACAAATTAAGAAATTTTAATCAATTCCCACTGCTGTCTTAATACTGCCACAATATCAATGTATAGATAATGCTACTGAGCTAGTACACAGAGATTATGGTTGCTATGGTTGCAATATTTTTTTTTTTTTTTGCTAGTGGCTTTACATCACACCGACACAAATAGATCTTATGGTGACGACGGAATAGGAAAGGGCTAGAAGTTGGAAGGAAGTGGCTGTAGCCTTAATTAAGGTACAGCCCCAGAATTTGCCTGGTTTGAAAATGGGAAACCACGGAAAACCATCTTCAGGGCTGCCGACAGTGGGATTCAAACCCACTATCTACCGGATGCAAGCTCACAGCTGCATGCTCCTAACCGCACGGCCATCTTGCCCGGTGCTATGGTTACAATGGTGTCAGGAAATTGATGACTAATTCCAGATAGACTCCCAGCCCAAAAATATATCTGTGTTAAAACTGCCTTTCTGAACACAGTGTAGGTATTAATCACTAAACATCAAGTGTTCTTGTCCTTGGAGCTAGGAGTCAGCTGCTGAGGACAAACTCTGGGAAAGAAGTTGAAAGTGATCCAACGAGGCAGAAAAATTGCTATCATGACAACATCCCGACATCACCAGTGAAGTAATAAATGTAAGTATGATTAAAAATACAGGGTGGTCAGAAACAATATGAACCGATTATATGAGCTTTAAAGGATTGGTCATACTGTCCAACAATTCAAAAGAAATAATTCGATATCCTGTGCCGTTGTCATTTTATCATATGCTGAAGTTTGCCAATCAGATTACTTCGCGGACAAATTCAATTGGACTTTGTGAGGTGGTGTTATTAAATCTGCACATGGCTTAAGACCGGCTTGAGAGTACCAATGATGTCAGGGGAGAGAGAGGGGTGTGTTTGTGTTTGATGGTGATCTCTCAGCAAACCTCTCAGCCAGTCTTAAGCCATATGCAGGTTCAGCAATACCACTTCACAAAGCCCATTTGAATTCATCTGCAAAGCGACCTGACTGGCTAACTTTGGTAACTGATATAATTATATTGGCATGAGATATCAATTTTTTCTTTTTTTTTTTTGGAATTATGGATCAGTTTGACCAACCCTCTTATGCTCATATACCTGGTTCACGTTGCTTCCGACCACTCTTTAGATTACAGTGTAGCAGACTAAAGACAAATTCACATTTGTGTTTTTATTGGTACACTCTGAATTTAAAGTATGAAATTGTAACAGTTTAACGGGTTGGTTACACAATTAACATCAAATAATAATAATAATATATTTATGAAACCAGTAAACACAGTAAAATAAACTTAAGATTCAACAGAAGCGATACACTACAAAACGTAAACAACATGGTGGGAAACATGACAGCTACAAAATGGATGTGGAAAGCAGCATGGAACCCTGCGAGGTAAATGGAACGTATTCTTTGTGAAGGAAAAAAATGTAGAGGGTAATTACCCTTGAATAACAGATATTTATTTTAAAAGGAAACAAGGCAAAACTCACAATAGAAAGAACAAACCAAAACTCAAAGATATTTATAAAGTAAATGTAAGTGTTAACTGTGCCTCCAGGCATACGCAATTCACCAAACAAATTTTAAGCACAATTTAGGTATCCAACGATACATGACGATTTAAATGAGGGTTAATCCCAGTCTACACAAGGTAGGGAAAAAGGTCCTGACACAGAGGCACACAAAACTTGCATCACCACCTAAAATGCTTCCAGCAGTGAGCATAGATTTTTGTTTGTTTTTTTTTTTGCTAGTTGCTAGTTGCTTTACGTCGCACCGACACAGATAGGTCTTATGGTGACAATGGGACAAGGAAGGGCTAGGAGTGGGAAGGAAGCGGCCATGGCCTTAATTAAGGTACAGCCCCAGCATTTGCCTAGTGTGAAAATGGGAAACCATGGAAAACCATTTTCAGGGCTGCCGACAGTGGGGTTCGAACCTACTATCTCCCGAATGAATACTGGATACTGGCCGCACTTAAGCGACTGCAGCTATCGAGCTCGGTGGCATAGATTTTAAGTGCATGTGTTAGGTGACACAGAACTACGGGAGGCAAACCCGAGTAATAAGTAAATTACATTATTAGTTAAAAAAAAAAGGGAATTGCCTATGAAACAAAATGTACATGATCTTAACTGAAAAGCTAAGTCATTTTGACAATTTTAGCGGTGAACGTGAATCTTGAGGATGAACTTCTGCGCAAGGAAGGAAATTATTACATTTAAATGAAGTTAATGTCCAAAATAAAAGAAGAAACAGTGCTTACCCTGAGAGAGGTATCCCATGATGGGACCGATGCAGGAGCACGTCCACTCTCTAGGATAGTGAAAAATCAAAGACGCCAGAGACTACCTTGCTCCCACAGAAGGAACGGGTAAGATCGAGAAACAGGAAATGTTGCAACCACCAAAAGAACCAATCAAAATACAGGCTTCACCCTCGACTTTCACATCACAAATTACATTTGATCTTATTTTCGCTGACAGATGTTCGAGGAAATTCTTTTACACAACAGGAAATGTGCCTCTAGAACGGCACGTGTAGGTACATACTGTTTCACAATTTTAACAAAAAATTTAAAATTCACATATAAATGATCATTTTGATACAACACAAAAAAAAATTTCCAAAACAGAATTCTTCCAAGTTCAAAAATCCAAACCAGATAATATCTTGTACAACACCTAAAAAAAAAAAAAAATCATTTTTGAAACAATAAAGTAAGAAATTTCCATCAATTCCCCACTGCTGTCTTAATCCTGCCACAGAAATTACATCATAATTTTTTTTGTAACCAAGAACATTTTTTTTAAATTTTTAATTTCCTGAAGTTACAGATAGTTACAAGAATCGAGAATACTACAACAAATTTATACATGTATAGCGCACAGCAGTTATGAATAAAATAAATGTTATTTTATTTTAAATATTGTTGATTTGTGGTGCATTGAGTGTGAGGATGAATGTAATTAATGTCTCAATATCATGACGGACCCCTTTAATGCTGTGGGGGCTAAGCATGGTTCACATCTTTGCTAATGTTGCAGAAGTTGACAAAGAAAGACATAAACTAGGTTTCCAAGTCAGGAGCAGCTACCAGTGGCATCTGTTCGCTGGATTAAGGGTAGCCTATGTTTACAGTGAGAAAGGACACAAAGGACATAAGAATATTAAATCAAGGGGAGTCTGATAACAAGAACTGATGATGACTCCAAGGGAGTCAAAACCGGTCTTCACCCAATAAATTTAATATATTTTACAATGTGTTGAATGGTGGAACATCCCTCAAACTCTATCATATTTGAAAGGGGAATCATTGAATTGAGTTGCGTTATCACCTGCTAGCTTCTTACAAGCTGGGAGAGACTATCGTGTTCAGTCAAGCATGCGTTGCAACTTTTGAGACCGGCTTTTTTACGATTCATAGAGCTATTTTGCGACATAGATAGTAAGAAGAGAGTCAGTGAGCAAGAGATTACTTCAATTTTGGACTCCACAGATGTAGATGAAATTGAATTTTCATTTCATGAGTCTGAAGATGGAAATTTAAATAGTGAGTCTTCTCAGCGCAAGAGTGATTCAAGTCTCTCAGAGAACAAAGCACCTGACGAAAGGACTGATGTGAGAGACTTACCAGGTGTATGCATAAGTCTTTTCTGTTTTCACTGAGAGATGGTGCCAGCCAATAGTATGCAGCATATGAATTTGGCACATACGTCAGTTTGTTCGTCTGACATTAACCTACCAACACACACACGAGTTGAGTCCGCCAAACACTATGTGTAGTGATCATGAAAAAGAACATTTGCAGCATTTGGTAGAAACATATGGTGAACACGCTTCATCAATTAGAACATGTGAGACATGGTTTTGACAATTTAAACGTGGTGATTTCAATGTGAAAGACAGTGCGCACTCTGGAAGACCACAAAAGTGCGAAGACGAGCAACTCCAGGCATTACTGGGTGATGACCCAACTCCAACTCAACAGCAATTGGCACGAGCATTAAATGTGTCACAAGAAATAATCAGCAGATGTTTACGAGCAATGGGAAAGATTAGTAAACTCAGTAAATGTATCCCACATGATCTGAATGAACAGCAAATGGAAAATCGCAAAATCACTTGTGAAATGCTGCTTCATTAGAAAATCATTTCTGTACCGAATTGTGATGGGTGACAAAAAATGGATTTATTTTGAAAACCCGAAGCGGAGAAAATCATGACTGTCACCTGGCGAAGCCGGTCCTTCAACACCAAGGCCATATCACTTTGGCAAGAATACCACGCTTTGTGTCTGGTGGGACCAGAGCGGTATTGTGTATTATGAACTCTTGAAGTCCTGCAAAACCATTAATGCACAACGCTATCACCAACAAATTGTTAATTAAAATCATGCATTGATCGAAAGATGACTGGAATGGGCCAGAAGACTAGGCAAAGTGATTTTGTTACACGAGACAATGCGCCATCTCACACAGCGAAACCAGTGAAAGACACCTTGAAATCGCTTGGATGGGACATCCTTCCGCACCCGCCGTTCTCCTCGACGTGACACCATCTATCACCTCTTCGCATCAATGGGGGACGCGCTCGCAGAGCAGCACTTCAGCAATTTCGAGGAAGTTGGAAAATGGCTCAACGAATGGTTTGCCGCAGAAGACAAGCAGTTTTTCTCGCATGGTATTCATAACTTACCTGAAAGATGGATGAAGTGTGTAGAAGCTGATGGCCAATATTTTAAATAAACAAAAAAAAAAAATTCCCTTGAAAATTACGTGTTTTCTTTACCACAAAAACTGGTAAAAACTTATGCATACACCTGGTAGACTCAGGACCTGCAATTACTATTCTAATATATACTATTAATCAAGCACCAATTTTACATTCATATGTAGACATGGTGACCAAGCCTACAGGGTACTTTAAACTATTTTTTATAACAAAATTTTGACATAATTCACCTGGAAACAGTAATTCAGGGAAACAAATGGAAACAATAGGCAACATCTCCAACTAGAAGATGTAGAATCAAAGACTGGTCATCTTGAACTCTATTTGATATTAGGAGTTTGTTTGAAATAACAACTTATTTTGTGGAAGGACTCTTGCACCTTTTATGCGCTAACATGCTGGCACAAAAACTTTGCTAATATCCTACGCACCTCTGCGATGGAGTATATTCAATATTCAAGGTAAATAATTATTATTACATACATATGCATATTTATAGCTAGTGTTTGATAATTCTCGATGAATTTTAATTTGTCATATTTTCAGTCAATGTACAGACATAAAACACTGCTGCCTGCGCAGGGTTAAACCTCATTTCTGGGTTGTGGAAAAATAAGATGGTAGTCTTACCACTGAAAAGAGACTTGCTATTGAAAGATGGAAGAGATACTGCAAGGAATTGTATGTAAACATGAGTATAGAAATGGATAAGAATGTTGTCATGCAATGTTCACCTGTCTCAGAAAATGAACCACACACCACATGAACTGAGGAGTGAGAGAATGGACAATCAAAACACCTGAAGAAACATAAGGCACTGGGAAGTGCTGGTATATCTGGAGAAATGATCGAGGAAATAGGAGAAGAAAATAATAGCGTATGGCCTCCGGAGCGCCTTAGTGTAGGTCGTTTGAGTTGACGCCTGATAGGTGATGTGCGCTTCTATGAAAATGGAGCCCTAGCTATAATGAATTCTAATGCTGAAATGAAATGGCGTATGGCTCTTAGTGCCGGGAGTGTCCGAGGACAAGTTCGGCTGGCCAGGTGCAGGTCTTTTGATTTGACGTCCATAGGCGACCTGCGTATCATGATGAGGATGAAATGATGATGAAGACGACACATACGCCCAGCCCCCATGCCAGCAAAATTAACCAATGATGGTTACAATTCCCGACCCTGCCGGGAATCCAACCCGGGACCCCTATGACCAAAGGCCAGCACGCTAACCATTTAGCCATGGAGCCGGACAATTCTAATGGTGAAGACAGCACATACACCTGGCCCTCAAACCATCGGAAATAACCAATGAAGGTTAAAATCTCCGACCCAGCCGGGAATCAAACCCGGGACCCCTTGGACCAAAGGCCAGAATGCTAACCATTGAGCCATGTAGCTGGACAATGGGAGGAGATGGCATAATATTAATGTATTCCATCTTCAAAAAAGTTTGGGAAGGTGGCATATGGTCCCAAAACTAGCTCATTTCTATCTTCGTACCTCTTAACAAAAAGGGATTGACAAGAAACTTTGTAAACTATCGCACAGTATCATTGATATCACAAGGAAGTAAAACCTTATTGCATATCATGAAGAAATGTTTGAAACTTTATATCAGCCATCAGCTTCCACCAGAACAAGCTGTTTTTGTTAAAGGAAGAGTGTAATGTGTGCTGTAACAGTTTATATATTTGACCTAGTTCAAGTAAATTTTGGATCATTTAAAATTGTATTAAATTTTACCGTCAAAATTTGTGGGACACTCTGTACTCTGTACTATTCTATCCTCTTTGCTCTGTACTGCACATGTCTATTTTTCTGGGACTTGCACAAGATACAAGCTTTGAGAAATTTCCAAGGACAAGACAACAAGCGTCAAATTAAACATTTAAATTTGATTGGTTTAAATTAATCAAAAGGTAACTCCCGTGCAGTCATTGGTTATTAATTTTGCTGTGCCATTTCCTGTTACACCATCCAGCACAGGCTACCTTCGGGAAGCACGTCGCAGGGTGAATTTAATTCTGTCTTCAGCATCGTGTAGAGCGGACATGTTGTCCGGGAGCTCTGTGCTCCTTGGGAGCTCTGGCTTCTCTTGGGGTAAGTAAGTCCTAAATTTCCTAATGTAACTTAATTTTATTTTATTTCAAGTTTTAATTTATCACAGGAGTTTACAAATCGATCTTTCTATCAGAAATCTATTGTAATTCATGATGGTGTAAAGACGTCTTACATCCATTTTCACGTTGGCACGAGGCAAGCTTTTTCTAACAGTTTTGTAATTTAAATTAAATTTCTCACTAAGTTTGACCTCAGTAATCTGCTTCATTTGGATTTTTTTTTACATATATTTTATTTTTTGGTGAAGGTGGTCGGTTGACATTACAAGTATTTTCCACGAAGACTAGTTCCGATACCGGTAAGATTGTAAGACTGAAACTTCATTTCATCTGGGTTTGTATTTCTATTTTGTGTTTATGCTACTGGTAGTGGTCCTAATTTCCTTTTGTTTGATGTTTTTTTATAATGAATAGGTATTAACTAAATTATTCTTTGGTCGAAGTTTCACCCACAAAAATTCTTTGATCCATAACCTAATGGGGTTCCTTCTGCTATCCACATCCTGCCTGTAGTTGTCATTTTTTTTATCTTGTTTAATTTTGATGTTATGATATGTTTTTCATTATTCTAAATTTTACTTCATGTTCCAAATGTTTTTTTTTTTTTCTTTTATAATTGTTTTATTAAGCCCCCAATTGCTGCTACTTGAGGACAAATATCAATGCATGTCAGCTGATTGAGAAGGCACATGAGTTCTATGTTCCAACTTCTCTCTTTTGACTGTGTACTGTGGATAAAGTTGTGGATATGTTCTGGAGGAAATAGGATTTCTACCCCATCTGATAAAGGGTCTTTGCAATAACAACATGAACAAAATAAGAACTGATGGTGACTGCTCATCAGGCTTTAGGTTTTTTTTTTTTTTTTTAAACAATTTGCTTTACATCGCACCGACACAGAGAGGTCTTTAGGCGACAATGGGATAGGAAAGGCCTAGGAGTGGGTAGGAAGTTGCCATGGCCTTAATTAAGGTACAGCCCCAGCATTTGCCTGGTATGAAAGTGGGAAACCATGGAAAACCATCTTCAGGGCTGCCGACAGTGGGGTTCGAATCCACTATCTCCCAAATGGAAGCTCACAGCTGCATACCCCTAACTGCACGGCCAACTTGCCCGGTCTTTGGTATTTCAAAAGGTGTAAGACAAGGCTGTATTCTATCACCACAGCTTTTTAACAATGGTGGTGAATACATCATGTTGTGTGCCTTGGATAACTATGGAGGAAAATTTTTGGTTGGTTGAAATAAAATCAGTAATCTACATTTGGCAGTTGACACCACACTTGTTGCAGGCAATACACGAGTGCTGGATGAAATAATGACTTTGTAGAACATGGGTAAAACCAAACAAATGATTGTGAACATAAGTGAAAAAATTCAGCAGACAGAGAACTTATAACATCTCCTGGAAGTTCATCAGTTTATCTATCTGCGTTCAGTAATAGACAACACTGGCAACTGTCAAAATGAAATCGGAAGGTGCAATGTGCACTGTGATATGGCAAAATAGAGCCATTACTATCAGCATGAAAAAGAGACTAGTTCAGTTATACATCATCTCTGTGTTCCTTTATGGATGTGAAACCTGAATCATAAAGGCTGTGGACCGAGCTCGATAGCTGCAGTCGCTTAAGTGTGGCCAGTATTCAGTATTCAGGAGATAGTGAGTTCAAACCTCACTGTCGGCAGCCATGAAGATGGTTTTCCATGGTTTCCCATTTTCACACCAGGCTGTACCTTAATTAAGGCCAGAGCTGCTTCCTTCCCACTCCTAGCCCTTTCCTGTCCCATTGTCGCCATAAGACCTATCAGTGTTGGTGCCATGTAAAGCAGCTTGCAAAAAAATAAAAAATAAAGGCTATGGACAGAAAACACATTGGTGCATTTGAAATGTGGTGCTGGCTTAGGATGAATACTGTGGAGAGCCAGGCGAACAAATATTTTCATCCCCCATGAAGTCGATCAACGCTCCTTACCACACATTGCAGGAAAACAAGGCACCAACAACTTCAAGTATGAAGCCGCAAATGTTCTAAAGGCTCTCCCGCCATGTCTCATGTGAACTTGGTATGATGAAGGGACCTCAACCTTATATGGGAGCACAAGCTTAAACCCATGAAATGGCTATGGCTTTTAGTGCTGGGAGTGTCTGAGGACAAGTTCGCCTCGCCAGATGCAGGTCTTTTGATGTGATGCCCTTAGGCACCCTGAGCGTCGTGATGAGGATGAAATGATGATGAAGACGACACATACACCCAGCCCCCGTGCCATTAAGGTTAAAATTCCCGACCCTGCCGGGAATCGAACCCGGGACCCCTGTGATCAAAGGCCAGCACGCTAACCATTTAGCCATGGAGCCGAACGCTTAAACCCATGTAGCACATTGATGAACTGCAAGGAAACCTTGGCCATGGGATCCCCCCATATCACTGGCACTTCAATCCAATAGAAATGATATGGGGTCAAATCAAACATTATGTTGCACAACATAACAAACCATTCACTCTCAACGAGGTTGAAAAACCTTACTGTTGAAGCCATCAGTGAAGTGACTCTGGAAGTACCGTACATCGTATTGAAAGTGCAACTAGAATTCGAATATGCTATGAAATGAGAATGCATACTCGAGGATGAGGAAGATAATTTTATTATTTGCCCTGGGAAAAAAAATTCCATATCCAGTTCAGATACGAGTGCCGAAGAGAAGGAAGCTCTGGAAGGAATAGAACCCATAATTAATAGCAGTGGCAGTGATTAGGAAAGTATAATTTATGATTTGATTGATTGATTGATTGATTGATTGATTGATTGATTGATTGATTGATTGATTGATTGATTGATTGATTGATTGATTGATTGATTGATTGATTGATTGATTATTTATTTATTTATTTATTTATTTATTTATTTATTTATTTATTTATTTATTTATTTATTTATTTATTTATTTATTTGTGGGTGATCAGCTCAGTGGCTTCTGGCTTCCTACCTGGAAAACTGAGGTTCAAATCCTGGTCGATACTGGGTTGAGATTTTCATTTCTAAAAAAACACGTGCCATTAGCTAGGGCATCCAGCCTTCAACCTCAAGTCAAAACCAAAATTCCAAAATGAGTGTAGGTGGTTGTAGCAAGTTCAGAAATAGTTTGGATAAGCTGAAGAAAGTTTGTTTTAATAAATATTTTAATTTTCTATAATATTATAAGTTATTCTCATTTTGTTATATCGTCTGACTCCTCGGCTGAATGGTCAGCATTGAGACCTTCAGTTTAGAGATTCTCGGCCATGTTGGGGATTTTAATGAAGTCTGATTAATTCTTCTGGCTCGGGGACTGGTATTTGTGTTTGTCAAAACATTTTCCTTTTCATATTCAAACAACACACAACACTACCAACCACCATATAAACATTCAATAGCGATTACATCCCTCCATAGGGTTGGCGTCAGGAAGGGTATACGGCCGTAAAACAGGGCCAAATCCACATGTGCGACACAGTTCGTACCCGTGACCCTGCAGATGTGTGGAAAAGCGGTAGAAGAAGGTGTTGGTGATGATTATCGTTTTAAGAGGATGTACAACTAGGCAACCATTCTCTATATACCGGTAACATGTTTCTTTTTTTTTTTTTTTTTTTTTTTTTTACAAGTTGCTTTGTCGTTCCGACACAGATAGATCTTATGACGAATATGGGATAGGGAAGGAAGCGGCCGTGGCCTTAATTTAAGTACAGCTCCAGCATTTTCCTGGTGTGAAAATGGGAAACTACGGAAAACCATCTTCAGATCTGCCAACAGTGGGGTTTGAACCCACTATCTCCCGAATACTGGATATTGGCCGCACTAAAGCGACTGCAGCTACCGAGCTCGGTTTGTAACACTATTCAGAGAGGAAAAATGGAAGGGATCCGATACGGTACTTCGAAAAATGAAGGTATTGGCGAAAGAAAGACAAGGGCCACGAAGGGCGTGAAAGACTCCCTAGGTCTTGAGTTCTCTAAAACCATCGGGGTGGAAAAGAACAAGAGTTGACCATGGGAGGTTGGATAGGATAGATGAAAGTGAGAAGCCTGGAACAAGTGAAAGCAGTGCCTGGACTCAGCTGAGGGCCTCGTAGTTGCCAACCCACACTCCCAAGTTAAGAGCCCCTGGGGCACCTTTTAGCCGCCTCTTACGAAAGGCAGGGGTTAATGTGCGTGTTATTCTACCACCCTCACCCACAGGGGGAGAAGAAGAAAACTAAGAAAAAGGACTCGAACAGTGTTTGTTAGACAGTATTAACTCTTTTAGGCTAAGGTTAACCGCTCACAATGTTAACAACTTTGACAGCTGCCAACGTTCTTTCGTTAGGGACTAGAGTGGTGCGCATTTAGCAGGCACGATCATTTACGGCTCTTTGGCGAATACACTCATATCAGCGAAACACTCGAGGACAGTAGAACGTTAAACGACTCCTTGATGCCAATAGAAAAAGATCTCCTTCGGAATCTGAAGGCAAGACCGAACTTTCATGATTCCATAATAGAAGTGTTTGCAGAAAAAAATCGCCGAATTGAATGGACGGACAAATCGTAATTCGTAAATGCCATTTTGTTTTTATATAACTGTTTATAGCGTAGCGCATCATGTTATAAATGGTTTGACCGATAACAACTCTTAAACTTTGCGCCACGCCACTGAACTCTGGGAGGGAGTTAAGAAAATATGGGCTCTTCTAAGAATGACATTATTGCAGGTCAAATCTCCTTAACCTGTAAAACAACATCGTCCGAATCCACCTAGCTTCACATAGTGATACAGGTTTTGTTTTCTTAAGCCTCATTCACAATGCAAACGTAACCGTAAAATTAACGTATCATTTGTGGTATTCACAATGGAGGAACGTAACATTAACGTAAAGAGTACACAGCAGGCAATCAAAACACTGCCATGTTATTTAGCACGGAAGTCGGGTTTTGGGCTATCTCGCAGTTTTATATTTCAGTACCGGTACCTCGATGGAATCAAACAACGTGGTAGCGGAATTCATATTAGTTCAAACATATATTGCTTTGCTCCTGGGAGCTGTGTAGGCCTACGGTACCTGAAAAGGCGATCTAAACAACGGTGCAGAAAACGGGTTCATCCCTTGAATCAAAGAAGGTTATCTCAGGGCGATTTCGGTAATCTACTGTAAGAAATGAACCTCATCAGTTCGTTTTGGACATGCGGATGAAACCTGAACTGTTCGCCTTTCTTACTATTCGCTTCCCCTTTTCTAATAAAAGGAAATGTGAGGTCTCCTTTACCGACATCTATGACCCTATCTATCACACCCCGATGAGATATTTGGATCTATTTGTTTGGATGATATCGTTTTCGTAAACTAGTAGTGCGTCATAACGTTAAGAAATATACAGGGACACTGTTTTATTTATGACAGGGATTGTCTCGTCCGTTCGCCAGAGCTGCGAGCTTGTCTCCCCCCCCATTTACCGTCAGATTTCATTGCCAGAAGATACACTGACTGACAGAGCAAATGCAACACCAAGAAGGAGTGGTTCGAAAGGGATGAAAGTTGGGGAAAAAACAGAGACGGCACGGACGAATAATTGATGTTTATTTCAAACCGATATGCAGGTTACACAATGCGCACGGCATCGACTCAGTAGGATGTAGGACCACCGCGAGCGGCGATGCACGCAGAAACACGTCGAGGTACAGAGTCAATAAGAGTGCGGATGGTGTCCTGAGGGATGGTTCTCCATTCTCTGTCAACCATTTGCCACAGTTGGTCGTCCGTACGAGGCTGGGGCAGAGTTTGCAAACGGCGTCCAATGAGATCCCACACGTGTTCGATTGGTGAGAGATCCGGAGAGTACGCTGGCCACGGAAGCATCTGTACACCTCGTAGAGCCTGTTGGGAGATGCGAGCAGTATGTGGGCGGGCATTATCCTGCTGAAACAGAGCATTGGGCAGCCCCTGAAGGTACGGGAGTGCCACCGGCCGCAGCACATGCTGCACGTAGCGGTGGGCATTTAACGTGCCTTGAATACGCACTAGAGGTGACGTGGAATCATACGCAATAGCGCCCCAAACCATGATGCCGCGTTGTCTAGCGGTAGGGCGCTCCACAGTTACTGCCGGATTTGACCTTTCTCCACGCCGACGCCACACTCGTCTGCGGTGACTATCACTGACAGAACAGAAGCGTGACTCATCGGAGAACACGACGTTCCGCCATTCCCTCATCCAAGTCGCTCTAGCCCGGCACCATGCCAGGCGTGCACGTCTATGCTGTGGAGTCAATGGTAGTCTTCTGAGCGGACGCCGGGAGTGCAGGCCTCCTTCAACCAATCGACGGGAAATTGTTCTGGTCGATATTGGAACAGCCAGGGTGTCTTGCACATGCTGAAGAATGGCGGTTGACGTGGCGTGCGGGGCTGCCACCGCTTGGCGGCGGATGCGCCGATCCTCGCGTGCTGACGTCACTCGGGCTGCGCCTGGACCCCTCGCACGTGCCACATGTCCCTGCGCCAACCATCTTCGCCACAGGCGCTGCACCGTGGACACATCCCTATGGGTATCGGCTGCGATTTGACGAAGCGACCAACCTGCCCTTCTCAGCCCGATCACCATACCCCTCGTAAAGTCGTCTATCTGCTGGAAATGCCTCCGTTGACGGCGGCCTGGCATTCTTAGCTATACACGTGTCCTGTGGCACACGACAACACGTTCTACAATGACTGTCGGCTGAGAAATCACGGTACGAAGTGGGCCATTCGCCAACGCCGTGTCCCATTTATCGTTCGCTACGTGCGCAGCACAGCGGCGCATTTCACATCATGAGCATACCTCAGTGACGTCAGTCTACCCTGCAATTGGCATAAAGTTCTGACCACTCCTTCTTGGTGTTGCATTTGCTCTGTCAGTCAGTGTATTTATTTCCACCTATTACTTTTTCGGTACGGTACAGCGTATTTGTAATTCTTTTTCCTTCTATCATACATACACACAAAGATTATTTTGAAAGAGAAGTGCAAGCGTTTTGTCGAAAGAATTCATTATATCGTGCACAACACACAATGTTTACCGCTGCTCTGATTGGCTGGTTCTTAAAGTTAACGTAAAATTAACCGCAAGAGCTTGGAGTTTGCAATCCTTTAATTTTACGGACTCGCAGTTAAGTTTACGTCGGCGCATTGTGAATGGTTCCATTAGATAAGATGGCCGCTAACTTCTAAGTTAACGTTAATTTTAAGTTTACGTTACGTTACGTTTGCATTGTGAATGGGGCTTTACATTGAGAGTGAAAGTGACCGATTTTGTCTTTCATAGTCCGGTTCCATGGCTAAATGGTTAGCGTGCTGGTCTTTGGCCACAGGGGTCCTGGGTTCGATTCCCGGCAGGGTCGGGAATTTTAACCTTAATTGGTTAATTTCGCCGCCACGGGGGCTGGGTGTATGTGTCGTCTTCATCATCATTTCATCCTCATCATGACGCGCAGGTCGCCTACGGCCGTCAAATCAAAAGACCTGCATCTGGCGAGCCGAACTTGTCCTCGGACACTCCCGGCACTAAAAGCCATACGCCATTTCTTCTTCTGCCTTTCATAATCGAGAACCGCTTATTAGAATAATCGAACTTCCTAACGAAATTCACAGTTTTGGCGACTGTGTCGAGCTTACCTAATGGAAGTGACAGAACAAGCGATAGAACTACTACTACTACTACTAAAATGTTTTCATTCCTCCCCTGAAGGGGGAGGTATGCATCTTAAGACGGTGACGCCGTCTCTCAGGCCGGGAGATTTGTTACCGCAAAGGAGATGCTCGGAGAAGGTGAGGGGGTTGGCGGCCTTGGCCTATACTAGGAAATGTCCCGGCATTCGCCTTAGTGCAGGAAAGTGGAAAACCACGGAAAACCATTCTCAGGACAGCCGACGGTTGGGGCCAGCAATGAGGTTCAGCCCTGTCCCGTCTCCCGAATGCAGAGGCGTAGAGCCACAGTAGAGCCGTGGTCACCCCTCCTCTGTTCGGTTGGCCGGTCAGAGTGCAGAGCTGCTGGACCACGGACCAGCCTTGGCCACTTTAAGGGGCGAGACCCACTCTGCATCTACCACCCAGCTGTAGAATGGAACAGATTCAGGTAATGCGCTTCACAACGCGTATAGAACGTGAGAGGATGAACCGCTAAAATTCGGGCTCGTAAACTGCGAAACTTCAAATGAGAAAGATGGAAATCTGAATCACATTATAAGATAAGCATATGACACATCGTTCCATTTACAAAACTTGAAAGCAATGAGAAAAAACGTCGCTCATATTTTTGAGTGCAAGGCATCGGAGAGTGATATCGCACCGAGCTCGATATACTCATACTGTAGCTGCAGTCGCTTTGCGGCCAGTATCCATTATTCGGGAGATGGTGGGTTCGAACCGCACTGTCGGCAGCCCTGAAGATGGTTTTCCGTGGTTTCCCATTTTCACACCAGGCAAATGCTGGGGCTGTACCTTAATTAAGGCCACGATCGCTTCCTTCCTACTCCTAGCACCTTCCTGTCCCATTGTCACCATTAGACCTGTCTGTGTCGGTGCGATGTAAAGCAACTTGTAAAAAAAAGTGATATCGCAGTCCAGGCACTATGTCCCTCTTTCCTCGCCACACTTCGTGCGCTCTTTTTTGTATGTTCCAAAGGAGCGGGAATCGAGGGGATAGGTGGGTAAGGCTTCGGTCCTTCAGATGTAGAGACACCTTCAGATCGCCGCTCGCCGTCCAAATGTGCAGTAATTTAATTGAGTTCCAGTACCGGTTTCGCTTTAGCGATCCTTACCTGGACTTTTCAGAAAATATGTATAAGAATAATAATAATAATAATAATAATAATAATAATAATAATAATAATAATAATAATAATAGTTTATGCATTGTCATTCGTAGAAGATAGACTGTTTATGAGATGTTATTTGGAGTGATGAGCCTCGCTGTGTGTTATACCATGATTGTTGTGTTTGTTTCAGTGGTGGGTGGTAGACCTGGGTGGCCACCCATCCGGGTACTGACCATGCCCAATGTTGCTTAACTGCAGGAGTAGCCAGTGAGCCCCGTCACTGTTTTTTTCACGGAATATTGTTAATTCGCGTGTGCCGGTTGTTAGTGGCACTATAAAATTTTGAGAAAACAATTCAGCATCAGCATGTGTGTGCATCCCGCCTCGGCCCTGCCACTCCTAAGGAGGGAGAGAGCTCGGACATTCTTCGGAAGACTCGGAACAGACATGTGCTGCGGTGTCACGTGTTTGCTGTTGCATCAATATGACGTCTTACTGATTATTTATAGTTGAGAAAATCATTTGTATATTTCAATAGTATTACTGTTCTCAGAACAATTTTAGTTTATTTGAAGTTACAGTGTGCCTGACCGTGTGGGGTTACTTTTGTAAAAAGGCTGAACCGTATAAAACAGGTACTGGATAAACCATTCTCGCAACTGAAGTATGCAGATAAATTGCTGATAATTTAAAATGGTAATCCTACCCCACATCTTTCCCGGAATCAGTCTCCTTGTACTCTCAATGTCCCTGGCTTGGGGACTCTGTATTTATCATGTCTTCGCAATTCATTTCATCCTTGTTATGTCACCACCAAGCCTTTCCCAGAAGACACGATTATTATTATTATTATTATTATTATTATTATTATTATTATTATTATTATTATTATTATTATTATTATTATTATTATTATTATTATTATTATTTCAGGGTTAGGATTTTTAGCCGCAAATTTCAGATGAAAAAAGAAAGCGAAAAGGTGCTCAAATAAGGTAAAAGAGGGACAAAAAGGTGCTGGTTTATTCAACTAATTCAACGAGTTAGCTTTCCTCTATTCTAGTTTATTGAATTACAAACAAGTACATCAAATTATCACTCATCAAAAGAAGGAAAAAACATGAAGCTGTTGTACTTCAAGACATTAAACTTCTCTCCATTTTTAAAAGTAAGTATGTTTCTATTAGGAGATAGTCAGAATGTCTTTGTAGATGCTAAAGCTTCTTTCGACATCCACAGAAACCAGTGAGGCAAACCTTGTATTCACTCGGAATGGTAACTCTACAGATGTGGCGAATTCCTCAATGCCTGGATTCTTCTGTAGACTAGACTCAAGTTTGTCTTTGGCAAAACCATCTAACTGATCCCTTACGGAAGTAAAAATATCCCAATGTTTTTCCTTTTCCAGACCTTGTTCTCCTAATCGTTTAATAACTGCAGTCAGATACTTGTAACTATGGACACAATACAGTTCTGTCTGCAAATTATGCATTTTCTCCGATAACCGAAGTTGCTGTGCCTTGGAAATTGCACCTACGTCGGCTGGATCCAAAGAGAGCACTAACTCTCTGATCTTGTCAAAATTCTCACACAACATAGCAGCACACTCAATCCACGATCCCCAGCGAGCAATGACTGCGGAATTTGGGAGGGGCAGGCCAGTTGTTTTCCTGTAGGAAACAACACGACTCAGAGCTTTCAGTAGAATCTTTTTCAGGGCAGAGATGAATTGATTTGCGATGTCGTATTCGTTCCTTATGGATTCACAAGCCCTGTGAAGGGCATGGACCAAGCATGTCACATGCTTCAACTTAGGAAGGTTTCAATTGGTTAACAGCTGAAACCATGTGTGGAGCTTGGTCCGTAACCACAAGAAGTTTTTCAAACTCGATGCCAGCAAGGCGGAGTTTTTGGCAGAAGTCCCATAATTGATCGCATTACTGTACTGGCATTGGCTTTCTGCAGCTCATACATTTTTAACAACATGGGCTTAACGTTCTCCCCTGCTAAGGGAAAAACTAAAATGTTCAAAACATATCGTTCCGTTTAGTTTGTGGTTTCATCCACAATGATTCCCACGTCGCAAACAGACACTTTCTCTTTGATTCTCTATATGGTTTCTTGGTAACCAGGCTCCATTTAGTTTTTTCTTCTCTCATCGGGTTTTGACATATTTGTGTATTTTTCAAGAAATTCCTTGAAGGCTGGATGGTTCACCTTATTGCGTGGAATTCCTGCTTGGGTAAGAGCTGCACACAAATCAGTGTGTAATTCCTTCAAATTTTGGCTTTTTGAAAAACTCTGTTGAAACGCATTTCGTAATATAGGTTGCCGCGATTTGTTTGCTTGAAGAGTCTTATTCATTTGATGCTTTAGAGCTGGAAATGTGTTGTTTGATGCGATCTCGCTGATGTTTTTCATCTAACAAAATTCTAGAATCACAAACAGTACATCGTATAACAGTTCAATCAGTGTCTATGGAATCTTGTTTGAATTCCTGAGCCAGCAATAAATCGGGCACTGGACACCTTTTAAGCTGGGTATCGACTGCGCGCGGCAGTGTTCGTTGCTTTGCCTCGCGAAGTCGATACCATGTTGCCTCGCAGGCAAGACGAACTCTGCCGCGCTCGAACTTGGCGCGGATCGAGCCAAATCGGAGCGGTCTCTTGTCCCGCGGCAAAGGGATTTCAGTGCGCTGTGTTCGTTCAGTTGAGACGGGTGTTAGGGTGGTTCTATCGCGGCGAAATGGAGAATGAAATTTGTATTGCTCTGATACAGCTGTATAAATATGAAGAGATCTTGTGGAATCCCAAAAGTACTAATTATCACAACAATGATGATGATGATGCTTGTTGTTTAGAGGGACCTAACATCTAGGTCATCGACCCCTAATGGTACGAAACGAGGCGAAATGCAATGACAATTTAAATGTACAAAATTCAGCCACTGACCAGAATTCAAAACGTGATGATGAAGAATGAATGAATGAATGAATGAATTAATATGAATTTAAAACAATCAGTGGATCCGACCCGCAATGCCTCACCTGACCAGAAACAATATTACGGACCAAGGGACTGTTTCCAAAGCACAATCCTGAATCGATGATACTTGTTGTCTAAAGGAGTTCAATATCATTGTCAACGGTGCCTCATAATGGCGCTTATCGCTAGTAAAGGAGAACCATGGTATTTCTCATGTTGCGGCACTAATCAAAGGTAGCGTAAATTCGAGGTGTTCCAAACATTACTCACAAGTATTGTACGTCGTACACGTAACGCAGATCTCTGGTGTTTCTCACATAATGGCGAAAATCATAGGCAACGCAAACCCATAGTGTTCCTCACCTAGGTGTGCTAATCACGGGCGCCGGCATTCCCATGGTGTTGCTCATATTGTGTTACTAACTACAGGCAACGCCCGGGCCCGTGGTGTTTCTCACTTAATGGTACTAATCACGGGCAACGTAAGACCGTGGTGTTCCGCAGGCAACGCCCAGACCCGTGGTGTTTCTCACTTAATGGTACTAATCATGGCAACGCAAGACCGTGGTGTTCCGCATTTAGTGGTACTAATCACAGGTACTGGAAACCCACAGTGAACCCCCCTCTACTGCTACGAATCACAAAACTATTCAGTACCTAACAGAGTGGTACTACTCGCAAATAAAGGCGACCCATGATGTTCCCCGCATGATGGTACTAGCCACAAGTAGTTTCATGGTTCTAATGCCATCATCCCTTGCTCACCCCTTTTAGTCTCCTCTTACGACAGGCAGGTGATACTGTGGGTGTATTTTTCGTCTGTGCCCCCACCCCCAAAAGGGGGTAAACAAAGAGAGAAAAAAAGAAAAAAGTAGAGATCCGTCAATTCGAAAAACGAAGTAACGGACGAAGAAAGGCAAGGGCCACGAAGAGCGTGAAAATGAAAGACACCCTTGGCCTCGAATGCTCTAATACCGTCAGGGTCGGAAAAGAACAAGAGTTGGCCAAGGGAGGTCCGACAGGATAGATGAAAATGAGGAGCCTGGCACAAGTAAATGGAAGAAATGCCAGGACTCAGCTAAGGGCCCCGAGTCGCCGACCCACGCTCCCAAGTTGAGAGCCTCTGGGGCCCCTTTTAGTCACCTCTTGCGACAGGTAGGTGATACCGTGGGTGTATTCTTCATCTGCGTCCCCCACCCACAGGGGATAGTTATCACAACAAAAGTACGCGCGAGGACGCATGGAAGGACATAGGTAAGGAAAAGAAAATGCCAGTTCAAGAGTTAAAGAAGAAAATGACAACTTTATTGACGTCATACAGAAAAGCCTCGGATTAACAAGTCTCTCATTATTTACAGATGCAGGTACTGTTTACGTATCCAAGTGGTTTGCTTTCAAGGAATTCTACTTCATGGCCGACAAAAATACACTCAACGATACTGTGGATACTTTGTGTGATGTACGTATCTGTTTCATTACAATACGACTGCACGTGCAGTACTCATAGTGTTCGCGCGAGAACTGAGGAACCAGTGTCGATCACCTGCCGCGCTCGACTCGGGCATCACAAACACGGTGTTACGCGTAACACAAACGAAAGAGTTTGCCGCGCTCGAACAGATACGCGTGGCAGCCGCGCGCAGTCGTTACCCGACTTGACATGGTAACATTTAGCAGTACACTCGTTTGGCAATGTAACAAAGTGCAAACACCAGTTAACTTGCTAACTCAATGCGACTATCACACAACTCACTCTGGCGCTCACTTGCTTCCCATACGCTCTTGTAACACCGCGACAGTTACCAGAATGTTGTCATCCATGCTGGAACTGCAGTCTCAGCGAGTTCTAGTAGCCTCGAGCAGAACCCAGTCTCAATTCTCGGAAACTACGCGGTTGCGGTTGCTGACATCTCTGCGTCACCAGCCTCCGCCTCCATCCAAACAGATGGTGTCTCTCACAATAACAAACTCACATTCAACTCCAGCGCAGTGTTTACTGAAAGAGGTAGGCTTACTATTCGCACGTACACAGCAAGCTGAGGAGACTTTTTTATTTACGTCGCACCGACACAGATAGGTCTTATGACGACGATGGGATATGAAAGGCCTAGGAATGGGAAGGAAGCGGCTGTGGCCTTAATTAAGGTACAGCCCCAGCATTTGCCTGGTGTGAAAATGGGAAACCACGGAAACCATCTTCAGGGCTGCCGACAGTGGGGCTCAAACCCACTATCTCCCGGATGCGAGCTCACAGCTGCGCGCTTCTCACCGCACGGCCAACTCGCCCGGTCTGAGGAGATGTTAACTGAAAGTTAAGTATTTTATATTGATTATAAATCTTATAGAGTAAATTGGAATTAAACTTAAAAGAAAAACGGAGGAAAAGGGGATTATGGGCAAGGTTGGGGAAAAAAAGGATAAAGATCTCACAAAAGGGGAAAAAGGTGCGTGAAAAATGCCTCTTTTCGCAACTAGAAACAAAATTTCGCACTGTGATATCTTTCCGAACAGCTTTAATTTACCCTAACAAAAGAGTTGCGCACCTGAAAATCCTAACCCTGATTATTGATGATGATGATGATGATGATGCTTGTTGTTTAAAGGGGCCTAACATCGAGGTCATCGGCCCCAACCCTGATGATGATGATGATGATGATGATGATGATGATTATTATTATTATTATTATTATTATTATTATTATTATTATTATTATTATTATTATTATTATTATTATTATTATTATTATAAGGTTAAAATGTAAATTTTTACAGTATTACCAACGGTCGTACCCGTCGTTCACTGGTTTATTATCTTACTCGGTAGATCAGTGGTGGTGTCCGACCCATAACCACGGGTTCGTTTCCAAGCAACCATGCCTTCCTCATCGTATATGCCTCCTGATCTCATACTTCTGGCTTAATTATATATGTAAAAGTTTTAAACAAATTTATTTAAAAAACACCATTCCAATACTTTAATATTATATAGATAATAGAGTGCTGGTATTTCACTCCCATCTACTTCTACATCCTTGTAGGAAGACACCAGGGTTGCTGTTATAGGAGTAATATTTTTAAAAAAACATGCGAGAGGAAAGCAACGGGAAACTACCTCACTCCTCATTTCCCTAGTACGCCTCTTCAGTGACGCCTAGGCTATTTATGACAGCTGTTGGCGGAGCTGCAGAGGATCAAACCAGCCTTCGGGTTGAATACCCAACATACAACATACAGGTAGATCTACTAAAATGAAATGCAATCTTTTGGGGTTAGGCAATGTTCTCTTTTGTTGTTTGGAATCCAACCCGTGATCATGAGTCGGACACCATCACCGACCTACCGAGGAAGCTAATAAACCAGTGAACGACGTGTACGACCGCAGGTAATGCTGTAAAATTCTACAATTTAATTCGATGATGATAATAGTCCCGTAGTGCATAAGCTCTGGAAAAGCTTGGTGGTGGTGACCCAGTGAGGATTAAATGAATGGCGAAGACGTCATAAATACCCAATCCGCAAGTCAGGGAAATCAAGAGTACGAAGGGATGATCTCAAGAAATGAACTGGGGTCATCGGACCAAAGGCAAGCATTCTATCCATTTAGCCACAAAGCCGGGCTTTAATTAGCTAAACATGCTACCATTTCCACTGATCAGGCATTGAGTATCGGTAGTGGCAGAGGCCTAGATGGCACATACAAACCACACCTTTAGTGCTCACACGGCTGTTACTGAAATCGAGACTCCTTACCGCTCCTTACAAGCATTCTCTTTGCTTACAAGTTGTGCAGAAAAGAGGGTGTGCAGCGAGGAATCCAGGTGGCCGAGTGTTGGACTCGTATACGCTACACTAGCTTGTGAAACAGCCTTGCCAACACAGCAGGCTACTCCAGTGGCTCAAACCGTTTAAGACTTGGCATTCACTAAACCAAATGTCGAAAAGGCGGGGTGTGTGTGTGTGTATGTGTATGTGTGTGTGTGTGACCTAAGTCTAGTAGCAGCACACGTCTTGATCCCAGCATACATCCTTATCTACGAAGGTTCGAAATGACGAGTCCCAAATCTCGCAGTTAATTCAGTATCTACTAAGTTATATAACACTTCACCGTTTCACAAGAAATCTTAGAAATGTCTTCTTCACGCAACCCGTTTCTGCGTCAACAAAGCGCACCCGTAATGTCAGTTGCGTATTTGAACTGATGTCCATAGTTTTGTCCAGTAGAACAGGTAAATATCTCCCTCTCTTAACATCATCTATAGGCCTAGTTTTGTTTTCATTTATGATAGGCCTACACGCATACACAGAAATGGTGCCCCCGACATGAACAATCAACACTGCCTCACTCCAGTACTGAAAAGTAGGGGAGGGAGTGACAGAGCGTGGTCCTCGGGATGTATTTATTCTCTAAGCAGACTGGCACAGTCAACGTGACGTTCAATGTGTGACGTGCACGCCACGGCCTGTCTTTCTTGTCGTTTGAGGGCCACTCCAGTACCGAAAAGAAGGGGAAGGGAGTGAACGGGTAATGCTGAAGGCACAGTGTGTGTATTGCTATACATCTACCACTATGCCGATTTTAATCACAACAGTTTTGTGGCGGACTGTCTACCTGCAGCGATGCGTTAAACGAGGAGGTGAGGACACGCAATGCTTTGTTTATATTGGGACGCCATTTCTGTGCATGCGTGTACCGTAGTGAGCCTCCGTGGCCCAGGTGGCAGCGTGCCGGCCTCTCACCACTGGTTAGTCCATGTTAGATTTGTGCTGGAAAAGGCGGAGGTGAGACAGGTGTTTCTTCGGGTATTCCAGTTTCCCCTTCATCCAGCAACGCTCTCCAATACCATTTCATTTCATCTGTCAGTAATTAATCATTGCCCCACAGGAGTGCGACAGGCTTCGGCAGCCGGCACAGTTCCTATCCTCGCCGCTAGATGGGGCTTCATTCATTCCATTCCTGACCCTATCGAATGACAGGAAACAGGAGGTGGATATTTATTTTGCCGGGCTGAGTGGCTCAGACGGTTGAGGCGCTGGCCTTCTGACTCCAACTTGGTAGGTTCGATCCTGGCTCAGTCCGGTGGTATTTGAAGGTGCTCAAATACGTCAGCCTCGTGCCGGTAGATTTACTGGCACGTAAAAAAACTTTTGCGGGACTAAATTCCGGCACCTCGCGTCTCCGAACACCGTAAAAGTAGTTTGTGGGACGTAAAGCAAATAACATTAGATATTTATGTTTATGGTACCGTAGTACAACAGTTTATCTGCCCGCCTGGTCGTCCTTAAAGCGTCAAGTGTGTATGGTACGACACTGTCGACCGGTTCGAGTCCTGTTGGTCGAAAACATTTTCACAATCAGAATGTTGGACGGCAGGTTAGGACAGGTGGTGGTATACTGTTCCTATACTTAATGCCCGAGTGCACCAACCTCGGTAAAGAGAATACCGCGGTAAACTTCACAACTTTACCAGGGTAAAGTCGTATTTCTGTTGCACCAAGCTCGGTTTCGAGTTTACCGACATTTTACCGCGGTATAATGTTTACCGCGCGTGAGCGAGCGGTTAACTAAGAAAACCGCGGTAAAGTTTGTGCTCTGTGGTTAAAGATTCCAAGATGGAACTTAACAACTATAGGTTATATTTCCAGTATCTTAATCAGTTTGAAAGAAATGAAGGGAGAATTATAGAAGAGAGACGCGATTTATTTGAAGAATTAAGCGATGTTTCGTTCCAGAGAAGATTTAAATGGTGAACAATTGGAATGCCCGACTGGGAGAAACTGTCCTATGTCGCCTAGAAATCGTCTTTTAATAGCGCTGCGGTTCTATGCAACTGGAACATTTCAAGGAGTGATCGGTGACGTCTGTGATGTTGAGAGAACAACTGTATGCCGCATAATACACAAGGTTTCTGGTCTACTTGCGTCGTTATCGCCACAGTTCATTCAACTTTCACTTACGCAGTGAGAACAAAGAGAGGTTATGGAAGGGTTTCATACAATAGCTGGGTTCCTTGGTGCATTGCGTGCGCTGGACTGCACTCATGTGCGAATACAGTCTCCCGGAGGTGAAAATGGGGAGGTATTTAGAAATAGGAAAGGTTATTTCTCGCTAAACATGCAAACTGTGAGCGATTCGAACCTCACGATACGAGGTATTGTAGCAAGATGGCCAGGGTCGACTCATGTTAGCACAATATTTCACAATTCTCGGCTGAGAGCGCGTCTCGAGACGAGAGAAATAGCTAATGGCTATATTTTGAGTGATGGAGGTTACCCATGTAAATCCTTCCTCCTTACACCTGTTCAGAATCCCACCTCCCCAGCAGAACAACGATATAACAGAGCCCATATTGCCACAAGGAATGTTGTCGAGAGACAATATTGTGTGTGGAAAAGGAGGTCCCCTTCCATGTCTTTAGGACTTCGATGTAACATTCAAAACTTGTCGAACATTATTTTCCATTTTAAGGAGTCGATAACTTGCTTGCGCTGTCACAAAATGTAAACACGAGGGACAAGTGACTGTCGAAACGATCACTGCCGCCTGGATAAACTAAAGACAAGTGACTATCGAAATGATCACTGCTTCCTGAATACTACTTCGAATTTCTTCCGAGGGGAATAATAGCGAGAAAATCAAGCGTCTAGAAACCGCGGTAACGAAACCGGGCGATAGTAATGGTGCACTGCTTTTACGACAATACCACGGTAAAAGTTTTACCACGGTTTCGTAAAGGCTGATAATTACCGAGCTTGGTGCACTCGGGCATCTGAGAGTCAACTCAAGACCTTAGCGGTCCCTTTGATGTCATTCAGACTTCTGGTCGGTGAAAAGGCTTCTGCAACGCCAAATATTGTTCCTGAAGTCAGGAGCTTTCTTCAGTTTGGTTAGATATTCTGGTGAACTGACTTGACGAATTAAAATTTTTTGCCCTGTATAAAGGTGGAAAATATATCACAGGTTGTATATTATTTCATACGTAGATGCATATGAATAGTTGTTGTTCTCAGTGGTGTATGTAACAAAATAATAATTATTTAATATGATATTGATATCTTATTGCACTGTGTACTTAGTAAGCTTTGTTCGAGTTCATTCCATTGCTGATAAGTTCGCATAACATGTCCGACGTTGAAGATGCATCCAAGAAAACTATTTTCAGTATTCATAATGGCTGCCAGCTGTGATCAAGACGTGTGTGATGCTGTGACACTTGAGTCCCCTGTGAAATACTTTAAAGCTAACAAAAATGGAGAAAATTTAAGTAAGAAATCTAAACCAAATTGTTTTAAACGTTTACAGTAGCCTACGAGATTAGAATCCGCAGTGGACTGTGGAAGACGTGAAAAAGACCGCGCAGCTGACCGGCGTTTCTGTATACAGTGTTTACGCCGCTCGCTTGGAATTTAAACTCCACGGAAAATCCAAGTCTCCAGCGAAAGGTCGATGTGTCAGCTCAGTTCAAACTATGCACTCGCCGTAAATAAAACTGGAAGGGCCTTAACACGGCATGGGAATAGGATCCTTGGCGTATTTAATAATAATAATAATAATAATAATAATAATAATAATAATAATTTTTACTTTAGTTTATATTCGTAACCACCCTCTACCTACAGAAATGGTGTCATGAGGGGATCATGAGTTCGTTTTTACCTTCCGAATGACGAGACTACAATATTTACAACATTCCTGGAAACAATGTATTTTGCAATCCCACTCACGGGTGGGTTTTTCAGCTTTTTGAACTGTGAGAAACTGCCACTGACAGTCGTTGCACGAGAGCGGAATCGTATACTTATGTTGTAAGTCCGCATGTGCCTCACACAAATTGCATTATGATATGAAAATAAACCTTGCTTCTCTTGCCTCGGTATTCGTCAGTAATCTGTAGGTTTTACATGTTCAATAAAGTATTAAATAGGTATGGTACGTAATCAAAGTACATCTATGCGAAATGATGTGATTTCGTTTGATGTTTCACTATTTCAGAATGAAGTACCTGTAGTTGTCAGATAGACGCACGGCGTTAATAATAAGCTGGTTGTGGCGGAGATGGAGAACGGTGACGGGAAGGGGGAACAGGGGACGTGATCACGTGCGGAAGGATACTTTTCCTAAGCTCTTGTGTTGAATTTCAGCTTCCAAGAGGAGCTCAAACCTCTTAACTTTACCTTGGTTTGACTACGACTAGGCCTATTAATAAATGTTTTACCGAGCTCGATAGCTGCAGTCGCATAAGTGCGGCCTAAGGCTCTGTAAAGGGCCCCATACACGCGCAGACTTCTGGAATACGTACCTGCACGGACTTGCCTCCGGGAGGTAAGTCGGAAGTATGCAGTTGCCCACACACGCTCAGACTAAATGACTATTTACCGAGGAAGTTGAATACGGTACGTCACGCTCAGCTGTTTTCTGTTTAAGATTATGGGCTTCGGATGGTTGAAAAATGTATGCGGATCGAAATTAATTAGATACCGGTAGTCGGTATAGAAGATGAGTTGTTATCTGGACACAATTTAGCGCTCTGCACGAAAAAGACGCGCAAAAATAAATTTCAGTTTTCATATTTGTAGGTTACCACATTTACATTTTCTGCCGCAACTCTGACATGGCGCTTTCGTCGCAAAGTCTCCGGCTGAATTCAAGCAGCGCTAGAATGTCAGAGACTTGCCTGCAGACTTTTTGTCGGCAGACTTATCGGCCATACACACAGAGACATGTCTGAAGAGACTGGTTTGTGCAGACTTACCTCCGACTAAGTCTGCGCGTGTATGGGGCCCTTAAGATGGGTATGCTTAGCCGCCATTTTGGTTCATACATGTGCAGTGGGCCATGTGATCAAACTCCAGTTTCTCCTACGAGCGCTCGCTTCGTCACATTGAACGTATTGCTTTAATCACCGCGTGCATGGACAGAATAGTGCTTGCTACATTTGCGTGGATATTTATTACATAATGGTGGGTTGTTCTAATTGTAGTAATGTCTCTACTGCGGAATAGAGGTTGTTTAGATTCTCTTAGATCTGCATTATGCCTCCACTGCCTCTGCTACACTTTCTACATCTACTGATGACTTAAACCTGCATCCAGCTCGCACTGACATTACTACACCCCTTAATTCAGTCACGTTGATCATTTAATATTCAGTTCTGCCCCAAAGTCTGGCAACAGGAGTTCAACATCAAAACATCACAGTTACAATATTTATCAAAACTAACTTCATATGACAGAAATACGTTGTTTAACATTGGTGATAGTACAACATATACATGATTGAAAACCGAGAACTGTGGTAGGCCTATATGCAGACAGGTTTTAAACTATGAGCATTCTGACTCAAGCTCTGAAACATTCGTTTTTTAAATTTGGGTGATGTAAAGAAACCAAATTGTGAATTATGAAATTAATTTGTAACTGTGAGGTCTTCTATAGGGACTACATGCATTATATAATGCAAAATGGTGCAAATCTTGTAAAGGAGAAAATTTTGAATGATAAATGCACCAGTACATATTCTCCAATTTAAAGGAGATAATCGTTAGACACTTCTTCAAAATTCGATCGTATGCTGTTGTGACTAACAAGAATGTACGGAAACGAGGTAAAATGTTTTCGACAGCTTCGTAAAAGAAGAGAAAATTGTAAAATGGAATTGAATGTTGTTGTTTTGTAAATACTGTAATAAAAGGAGACAGTCAATTTGTAAAATATTACTTAAATATAATTTGTATTAAAATGTGTTGCCCGAGCAAGTTAACCAATGTAGCAGCCCTTCAAAGTTTAATAAGGTGAGTCGTGTTGAGAAACCATGCTACATCCCCTCAAACCAGAGGAATCTCTGTAAAAATGTACTGTTAATTTTGCCAAAGTCAAAAATTTTCAATATCCTCTACAGTCTGTGGTTCACTCCCCTTATATATCAATGGTAACTGATTGTCAGTGCAATACTTCAGGTTGGGAGAGAAGATTCAGCTATAGAAGTAGTTACTCTATTCTTATTTTCTCCCTGAATGTAATTTATAATAACATAACATTTGTTTCATGAATGCTCGGTTGAATACACTAAAATTCTCTTTTCATTATAACTTAATAAGCTGATGAGATTCATAACACTCGCCAAAAATTAAGGTTATCTTTTACATAGTAGGCCCTATGTCTTTTTTAAATACTGGCAAATAAGAAAAGGGACTGGATTTTAGAAGAAAGAAATAAACTTAAAGAATCCCAGTTACTTGGGTTTGTTCCTCTTCGTTTCTTATAATTTCGACAACATTGAAAATAGCGCCTTATCAATTACACGCAAGTATGAAATACAGATTGAGATCATATGGTATAAAAATCTTCTATAACAATGTATATATCTTTAACACTGACCGAGTACCACGTCAAATTCCAAGATTTTTTTGCTTTACGTCGCACCGACACAGATATGTCTTACGGCGACGATGGGATAGGAGAGACCTAGGAAGTGGAAGGAAGCGGCCGTGGCCTTAATTCAGGTACAGCCCCGGTATTTGCCTGGTGTAAAAATGGGAAACGGCGGAAAACCATCTTCAGGGCTGCCGACAGTGGAGCTCGAACCCACTATCTCCCGATTACTGGATACTGGCAGCACTTAAGCGACTGCAGCTAGCGAGCTCGGTAATTCCAAGATTTAAGAATATCAATTCCACGGTGTACCTCATTTCATTTGACGGTACCGCGGCGCATAGCTTACGAACAACCTATTCTACTTATCAATATAATAATAATAATAATAATAATAATAATAATAATAATAATAATAATAATCCGATTTATTAGTAAGCTATTTTTCTAATATTTCTCCAGTGAAAGTACATGCCTAGTTTGTTTGTTAAAAGGCAAATTATCAACGACCTTGCTTTTACAATCTCCGTCTCGAGTAAGTATTACACAATAATGTGCGAAATATACTAATATTTATGTTTAGTAACCGTTTGAGTAATATTGAGAATGAGTATTTTTATAGTATGTTAGTTCAGCATTATTTTCTAGCGTGGAGAACACTAAAAAGAGAGATACACAAGGCTCAGGCGGTCAACTGCCTTACCAACGTAGCGCAGGAATGTACCATAATGGCGGGCGAGCATACCTAGTCTTTAGAGAGCCCTAGTGCGGCCAGTATTCGGGAGACAGTGGGTTCGAAGCCCACTGTTGGCAGCCCTGAAGTTGGTTTTCCGTGGTTTCTCATTTTCACGTCAGGCAAATGCTGGAGCTGTACTTTAATTAAGGCCACGGCCGCTTCCTTCCCATCCTAGACATTTCCTGTCCCATCGTCGCCATAAGACCTATCTGTGTGGGTGCGACGTAAAGCAAATATAATAATAATAATAATAATAATAATAATAATAATAATAATAATAATAATAATAATAATAATAATAATAATAATAATAATAATGCCGGGCTGAGTGGCTCAGACGGTTAAGGCGCTGGCCTTCTGACCCCAACTTGGCAGGTTCGATCCTGGCTCACTCCGGTGGTATTTGAAGGTGCTCAAGTACGTCAGCCTCGTGTCGGTAGATTTACTGGCACGTAAAAGAACTCCTGCGGGACTAAATTCCGGCACCTCGGCGTCTCCGAAAACCGTAAAAGAGTAGATAGTGGGACGTAAAACAAATAACATTAATAATAATAATAATAATAATAATAATAATAATAATAATAATAATAATAATAATAATAATAATAAATTGCCGGGCTGAGTGGCTCAGACGGTTGAGGCGCTGGCCTTCTGACTCCAACTTGGCAGGTTCGATCCTGGCTCAGTCCGGTGGTATTTGAAGGTGCTCAAATACGTCAGCCTGGTGTCGGTAGATTTACGGGCACGTAAAAGAACTCCTGCGGGACAAAATTCCGGCACCTCGGCGTCTCCGAAGACCGTAAAAGTAGTTAGTGGGACGTAAAGCAAATAATATTTGTAACCGCTCCGGGACAAGGACAGTTGCCATAATAATAATAATAATAATAATAATAATAATAATAATAATAAAGTAAAGTAATACCAGTAGTAAATAATATAATACTTAATAATATGAATAAGGAGATTGTAAATAACGCAGTGGCGGAGTATTCATATCAAAACATGGAAACGTGACGAGTATCTTTCGATTTGCAAAATTAAACCACATACAGGGAACACTTACAGGTCTAAAATGACAACTAAGACAGGCTAGTGGAAGGTGCTAGGAATCTACGAGGTCCATGGGAACGTATAACGTTATGGGGGAGAAAAGACTTACATGAAGCACCCTCTATCTCAATTATATTAAAAATAACAAATAAAAAAAATTACAAGAGACTAAGTAACATAACAGAGCAGCAGATACTTTACACATTTGACAAACGGAATAATTACGAAACCAAAACACAAATGAAAGATAGTTGATTAAAAGACAGAAGAAAGACTTTAAATTACGAAAGCGAGAATCTAGGGCAAACTCAGACACGTTGAATATTAAACTTAGAAAATTACATTAAGCAAGAAAATACCGAAACGCAAAGGAATTAAATTAAATCAAACGAAATCAGAAAACATTGATAATAACAAGAAAATAGCACTGAAATAACACTTACCTCGGAAAGGCAGGAGTTCCCGAGGGTGGCCCTCGAATACGAACGCTCGCTAGGGCGGTCGCAAAGAGAATAAGTGGCGGTCGGATGGAAAATGACCCCGAGCATACGCATAATTTTTCCAAAGCCGGCAAGAAGACCGGACATGGCTCGATTACAATTAACCAATAAGAAACAATTTCCACTAGATTCTCGTTCGCCAATACATTCGCATGACCATTTATGGTCATTTCCTGGCTACTGACGCTAGAGAAATTACATCACTTATTTCAACATCCATAACCGCGCGTGCGGTATAGGCTGTTTCAAATTAAAGCACCTTTACATTTTTTAAATGTCACCAAATTACATCATGATATACAGATCATTTTAACACTCTTGCAATGTTAACAATCCAATCTTGAGGTTTTCTTAAATTACATTTTACTAGTTACATAATTTTTGAATCCAAATACTTCTTGCACCTCTCAATGTACATACAGTTCAACATTTCTTGCTTATTGCCTAAAAGAAAAATTATTACACACATATTTAAATTAATATTTCTTGCAGTTACATACAATAATTCCAGTAGAGTCCAGAGTTCTTATTTCTTCATTTCTCAAAATATTACAAACAAAATGAAATCCTTCAGATATGTTAAATTTTTTTAAAACCTTTTACATTTCCAAACTCCAACTTCTTGCAACACACAACATCCAGTTCCAGTTCTGTCCCACTACAGCTTACAACATTAAATGTTTTCATTTATCCTAGACGGAGACACCGACTCTCAGGCCAGGAGACTGGCATGTACTACTGTCCCGGCATTCGCCTTAGTGCAGGAGAATGGAAAACCATTCTCAGAACAGCCGACGGTGGGGACCAGCCCCTCTCCGTCTCCCGAATACAGAGGTAGACCCGTGGCCACCCCTCCTCTGCTGGGTTGGCCGGTCGGAGGGCAGAGCTGTCGGACCGTGGACCAGCCGTGGCCACTTAAAGACCGACACCCACTCTGCATCCGCCCTTGGTTTGAGCGTGCTATCCAGTAGCAGCATCCGTTAAGAGAGCTGTCTGGCCACTTGTAAAGCTTAAATCAAATACAACGGGCGCTCGGAGAAATGTTTCACTTTCGGGACTTCCGAGTACAGTTGCCACGAATGGGGACATTTTATTAATATATAGATAGAAATAATATTTTTACGCTGAGCGGTTCAGTAGTGGGAGGGGTGCACTACAACATTTATAGACAGCAAAAAGTTTTTTTTAATAATCTGCTTTACCTCGCACCGACACAGATAGATCTTGCCTGAGGTGCAAATGAGAAACCACGGATAACCATATTCACAGTTGCCGACAGTGGGGTTTGAACCCACTATCTCCCGAATGCAACCTCATAGCTATGCGCCCCTAACCGCACGTCCAACTCGCTCGGTATAACACAAAGTACCTGGGTTTTGAGGGATATAGCGGGTAGGCGGGGGAGTTACATCAAAATTGGGAAAAATAGCTACAAAATGTTAAGTTTTGTGCTCTCTGAGCGACTTTCGACAGTAGAGAAAGGTTCACAGCCTACCAACTGAAGTGCGGTAATAATAGTTTTTGAGAGTTTGATTAAATATTTAAACATGTACCGCTATTGCAATTTAATAGAAGCACGGCGTGATTAGACAAATAAATATCATTTATTGCAGTATTTGACTACACACTAACAAACTAACAGACTAGACAATAGAACTACACAGACACATTGAGTGAGACTGCCAGATTGGCAAATGCGCGCAGCAAGTGGGTGAATCATACCTCAGTGGCTAAGGTAAAAGGATTTTTCCCACCGTCGAATATCTATTGTATTTTTATACCTAGTTTGTATGCATATACAAACATGTGTCAGCTTAAATTCTAGCTAAACATTATAAGAACATGTTTCATTCTATTTTGAAACATCTTCTGCGTAAAACAACGTATATTAAGTACAAATATTGGCACATATAAAATAATGAGAACACTAAAGGTGATAATGAAGTTAAAATGCTCTTCCATAAAGAATTAAAACACTGAACACGTCGTTGTTCGTATTGATAAAATAGTTCGTTGCGCCATTTTGACATTTTGTGCGTATTTTCGCTACACTACTGTGTAAAACTTAAGGACGAAAGTAACTTTCCCAAGTTGTGTTACTGCCAAGAAACATACCTCGATGAAACTTGAACCATACATAGGAAGAACTGCTACAGTGTGGTACGGTAGGCAACTGAGAGGAATATGCGACGAGACGACTACTATTTAAAAGTTTTCATTCCTCCCCTGAAGGGGAAGGCGGGCCCCTTAGACGGTGACGCCGTCTCTCAGGCCGGGAGTTTTGTTACGGTGAAGGAGATGCTCGGAGAAGGTGAGGGGGTTGGCGGCCGTTGCCTGTACTAGGAACTGCCCCGGCATTCGCCTTAGTGCAGGATAATGTAAAACCACGGTAAACCATTCTCAGGACAGCCGACGGTTGGGGCCAGCCGAGAGGTCCAGCCCTATCCAGTCTCCAGAATGCAGAGACGTAGAGCCGTGGCCACCCCTCCTCTGCTCGGTTGGCCGGTCAGAGTGCAGAGCTGTTGGACCACAGACTAGCTGTCGCCACTTAAGGGCCGAGACCCACTCTGCATCTACCGACCGACGAGACGAACAGAAATGACACTTTTATATAGAGACAATAAATTACTTGTAAGTCACTGAGACTCATGATGGTCCCCTGGACATCATAATAGAAGGGACATGGTTCTTAAAAGGGTGTGTGATCACCACGGACAGCTATGCATGCTCTGCAATGTGTTCCCATGCTGGCCACAAGATTGGTAAGGCGTTCTTGTGGTTCCTCCACCAGCGCGGTTGACAACTGCTGAATGGTCGTTGGTGCATGTGAACGTGCTGCAACGCATCTGCCTATAACATGTCCCACACGTGCTCGATGGGATTTAAGTCGGAGGAACGGGCCGGTATATTCGCCGAATATCCTCTCGTTCCAGGAGCTCGTCCACCTGCGCTATTTGATGCAGTCTTGCCTTCCATTTTCGTCCATAAAATGAAGTTAGGGCCGAATGCACCCCCTGAAAAGACGCACGTAGGGAAAGAGTACACTGTCACAATAACGTTCACCGGTGAGTGTATCCCGTTCAAAGGTTTGGTGGTCGGTACGCCCATGCAACATTATGCCTCTCCACACCGTAACACTTGCAGTAGCGGTGATTGGGGGGGGGGGGGGGGGGTGCGAATGGGGGGATAGTCGCCCCCCACCCACTTTATGGAGAAAAATACATTTTTATTCCATTTTAACCGCCTGAAACTGGGAATTATTAAAAATGCAATTTGTACAAACTGTGTT
The DNA here is from genome assembly GCF_040414725.1 of Anabrus simplex. Taxonomy (NCBI): domain Eukaryota; kingdom Metazoa; phylum Arthropoda; class Insecta; order Orthoptera; family Tettigoniidae; genus Anabrus; species Anabrus simplex. The sequence goes on from NC_090265.1 coordinate 672,078,912, forward strand.
GTCTTTTTAGCTGATTATTTCTTCTTCTTCTTCTTCTTCTTCTTCTTCTTCTTCTTCTTAATCTCTTTACCCTCCAGGGTTGGTTTTCCCCTCGGACTCAGCGAGTGATACGACGTCTACCACCTCAAGGGCAGTGTCCTGGAGCGTGAGACATTGGGTCGGAGGATACAACTGGGGAGGATGGCCAGTACCTCGCCCAGGCGGCCTCAACTGCTATGCTGAACAGGGGGCTTGGTGGGGATGGGAAGATTGGAAGGGATAGACAAGTAAGAGGGAAGGAAGCGGCCGTGGCCTTAAGTTAGGTACCATCCCGGCATTTGCCTGGAGGAGAAGGGGGAAACCACGGAAAACCATTTCCAGGATGGCTGAGGTGGGAATAGAACCCACCTCTACTCATTTGACCTCCCGAGGCTGAGTGAACCCCGTTCCAGCCCTCGTAGCACTTTTCAAATTTCGTGGTAGAGCCAGGAATCGAACCCGGGCCTCCGGGGGTGGCAGCTAATCACACTAACCACTACACCACAGAGGCGAACTTATTTCCTCTAATTTATTTAATTATTAAGATAAAATCTTAGCGGAAATACCCACAAAATGTCGTTCGTCGCGGCTAACTGAATTGTACAGCGCCACAGCAAGTAGTGGAGACCGCGGAGCGATGTTTAGCACCTTCTGCGACGAAGGGTGTCAGGGGTTATTTTTGCCAAGGTCACTCGCTTGCCGCGCGCACTCGTCAGTCTGGCAGTTCCACTCAATCAATGTCCGGCTCCATGGCTAAATGGTTAGCGTGCTGGCCTTTGGCCCCGGGTTCGATTCCCGGTGGGACTGGGGATTTTAACCTTAACTGGTTAATTCCGATGGCTCAGGGGCTGGGTGTGTGTGTTGTCTTAAGCATTAGAAATCATGCTAGGTAGGGCTCCATCCTCACAGACATGCAGGTCGCCTATACGGCGTCAATTCTCCGGTGGCCACACGCCATTATTATTACTCAGTCAATGTGTCTGTTCAGTTCTATCTAGTGTCTGTTACTTTTTTAGGGTGTAGTCAAATACTAAATTACTTTTTAATTGTATACTGTAATCACGCCATACTTCTATTTAATTGTAATAAGCTACCTCTGTGGATAAGTGGTAGAGTGTCGGTCTCCGGATCCCAAGATAGCGGGTTCAAACCCGGCAGAGGTAGTCGGATTTTTGAAGGGCGGAAAAAGTCCATTCGACACTCCATGCCGTACGATGTCGGCATGTAAAAGATCTCTGGTGACACATTTGGTGTTTACCCGACAAAATTCATTAAATCTCAGCCATAGACGCCCAAGAAAGTTTCGGTTTACTTGGTCTCCCATCTAGTGGGCCTAGAGTAAAACGGAACGTCGAAATTGACGAGCAGACAGCCAGATGGCGTCAAATTGAAATGTCTGCACACGGTAGCTGAGGCCATATGATTATTATTATTATTATTATTATTATTATTATTATTATTATTATTATTATTATTATAGGCCTACATGTGAAATTATTGTTCCTTTAGTGAAAGGTTTATTGTATAGTACTATTATTACCGCACTGTCCGACTCGTTGGCTGGATGGTAAGCGTACTGGCCTTCGGTTCAGAGGGTCCGGGGTTCGATTCTCGGCCGGGTCGGGGATTTTAACCTTCGCTGGTTAATTCCAATGGATCGAGGGCTGGGTGTTTGTGCTGTCCCCAACATCCCTGCAACTCACACACCACACATAACACTATCCTCCACCACAATAACACGCAGTGACCTCATCGGAGGGTCTGCCTTACAAGGGCTGCACTCGGCTAGAAATAGCCACACGAAATTATTATTATTATTATTATTATTATTATTATTATTATTATTATTATTATTATTACCGCACTTAACTTAGTAGACTGTAAACCATCGAAATTCACTCAGAGAGCATAAAAAACCATTTCATAGCAATTTATTTCAATGTTGATGTCTACTCCCCCACCCCCACCTCCCCTCCCCAATACCCAATCACCGCTATTGAACACTTGGACCACCAAAATGATCATGTTCGACAACGTTCCTGGGTACATTTCGTCTTCCCACCTCTCCCCAGGCGATTTTTCATCTCACCCTTATTAGACTTTCAAGACTGGAGCGAAGCACCAAAGATAACAGAGGGCACATCTAGAATCACTACTCAGACTGGATCTGCTCTCATCTGAGAAGAGCACGCGGCCCCACTCATCGTCGGTCCAGAGCTGATGCTCTTGGCACCATCGCAAACAGTGCTGCCGATGTGCAGGTGTCAACGGAACACAACGTAATGGTCGTCGGGCAAACAGTGCTGCCGATGTGCAGGTGTCAACGGAACACAACGTAATGGTCGTCGGGCAAACAGTGCTGCCGATGTGCAGGTGTCAACGGGACACAACGTAATGGTCGTCGGGCAAACAGTGCTGCCGATGTGCGGGTGTCAACGGGACACAACGTAATGGTCGTCGGGCAAACAGTGCTGCCGATGTGCGGGTGTCAACGGGACACAACGTAATGGTCGTCGGGCAAACAGTGCTGCCGATGTGCGGGTGTCAACGGAACACAACGTAATGGTCGTCGGGCAAACAGTGCTGCCGATGTGCAGGTGTCAACGGAACACAACGTAATGGTCGTCGGGCAAACAGTGCTGCCGATGTGCGGGTGTCAACGGAACACAACGTAATGGTCGTCGGGCAAACAGTGCTGCCGATGTGCGGGTGTCAACGGGACACAACGTAATGGTCGTCGGGCAAACAGTGCTGCCGATGTGCGGGTGTCAACGGAACACAACGTAATGGTCGTCGGGCAAACAGTGCTGCCGATGTGCAGGTGTCAACGGAACACAACGTAATGGTCGTCGGGCAAAGAGACCGCCCCCATGCAGTCGCCGTGCCACTGTGGAGTGTGAGATTGGGTGTCTTGCAGTCCTGTTAAAAGCGGTTGTTTGACACGAGTCTCTTCTTGCCTGCTGCACAATGTAGCGGTCATCTGCTGCTGTAGTTGACCGTGGTCGAGCCCCTCCTCTCCTTCGGGCAGCAGTGCCTGTGGTTCGGAATGCTCTCCATGCACGTAAAGCAAGGCTGTGAGCAATACCAAACTCCCGGTCTACACTCATTACACTCCGACCTTCTTCCAGTTTCCCGATGATTCTTCCCCGTGTGAAGTCACCCAAATGTTGTCTCCGGGCCACGTGGTAATGAATAACACCACCGCAGTGCACCGTAACAGCTCGCTGATTGACTCACACTGGCTTGTCCCGTTCCTTCAACTACCTCGTTTTGTGGAGCCAGACCCATTTGGCGCCATACAGTAGTCGCGCTGACCTCACGCCAGGTTTCTATGCACGCGTGGGAGACCTCTGACATGTTACGGCACTTTAATTAATTTCCACCTGGTAGTTGATATGTTATGTTGCTTTATCTACCTCGTCCTTAAGTTTTGCACAGCAGTGTATTTTTCTTAAACATATTTAAGGAAAGACTTGGTTGATAAGACAACAGGTTTGTAGAAATAGCTTTAAAAAAAAAATCCTAGTTCCAGGCGGCTAAAATGGAATAAAAATGTAATGTTTTCTCCACAAAGTGCCCGGGGGGGGAGGTGAGTGGCCCCCCTCTCCCCCTACCTAATCGTCACCACTGGTGTGGTTCGAATTTTTTAGGTTGTTAAAGATTATGCACGGATTATTGCCATTTCGAAATTCGTCCAGCAACAAAGTTGGAAACAAACACAAATGAAATGACGGAAATATTTTCTCATGGTTTTTATTTCAACTCCAGGCAAATACTGCGACGAAATTTGTTACAGCTCCACGACTATTTCTGCGGAAATTACACATACACACACAGGACTGATGACCACAACGTCCTAATTCCCTAAATGAAGTAACAAAGAAGTACTGTATGTGCTTATAATGAAGAACTTCCAGGGACGAGGCAGGTGATAGAATAGGATGGTACTGTAGGGTAATATATCGCAATATATCGCTTAATATATATTATAATATATTAAAGTTAGCACCAGTGTCTTAAAATCATAAATTAATCCACTGACACGTGACTTGCACCTGACTCATTACTCCGAAGGGGATATTATCGTAATTGAATAGACGTTTACACAGCTGCAATATCGATAAGGTACTATAAACAGTTGTCCGTAGCCCAGAGGACTAAGACGTGTCAACTGTAAATAATATTAGTCCGCTTTCTGTCTGGCCTGTGAACTGTAGTGATTTTTAAAAAGTTTTTATGTCAGTTTAGAACAAGAAATTAATTTTGACGCTCAGCAAGTCCAGTACTATAGTGGACAGTGGCGTATGCTGAGTCCAAGACGTGGGCTACCGCTAGACTTAGCTTTGAGCTGCAGCCAATAGCCAACGGAGTAGCCTGCTGTGTTGTCAAGGCTGCTTCACAAGCTAATGCCCTGGCCACTGCTACTGTCAATACTCAACACCTGATCAGTGGAGATGGTAGGCTAAAGCTGGGTTCACACGGTGCGAGTATATAGACTCGGAGCGAGTGGACTCGCATGATGCGTGCGCATGTTTGGCCCGCCACTCGCATCATGTGAACAGTTCATCGAGTCCAGTTGCCTGAGTTTGAGAGAAGCGAGTCAACTCGGACCGTGCCCAACTTTCTACAAGCGAGTAACAAATTCAAGATGGCGGAAAGCTTGAAGACGGTGCAAGGAAGGAAGTGGAGCGATACGCAGACAATAATACTTGTACATATATACGAATCTGAAGAAGTGTTGTGGAATGCTAGGTTTCCCAGTTATAAAATAAACGATGCCAGGGATTCAGCGTTGCTACGGATTGCTGAAAAAATGAATATTCCTGGGGTAGGCGTCGAAGAAATCAACAAAAACTAAAAGCATTCGTAGTACGTACAGAGAACTACTATTAAAAATTAAGAAATCCAAGAAGTCAGGCACATCACCCGAAGAGATTTATTCACCGACAATGTAATGGTTTTAACATCGCTGATAGATTCCTGAATGGAGTGATGAATACGAGAAGCAATTTCACCAATTTGGTAAGTGTGTGATATGTATTTATTTATTTATTTACCGGTATTTATTTATTACTCCGTTGTCATCTATCATTTATTAAAGGGTCAAAGAATATAATACCTACATTGTAAACCATTCAATATTACCGGGATGAGTGAATGTTTAACAATGTATTATATTATTTGACACTTAATAATTGATACATGCGAACACACTATGATGCATTCTTTCAGTGCATCATAGATCGCATCCAACACAGCAGACACAAACGTGGATATTGTAGTCTTTGGAACTCGATATAAAGATTCCAAAGATCTGAGACAGTCCAACACCTCCTAGATAATAAGGCCTAACAACAGCGTAGTGACGTCACGCTACGGAGGCGATGGCAATGCAGAGAAACGCGGAACATAGTTAAACACAGACATGAATTTAATATTTTTTGCCAATGGAATAATTTATTTACTAACAAATAGCGTTTCAAATTTGAAGGATATTGAATTATACTGTCGTTATTACCGTATTTTAGTGACTCTGCCATTAAAGGTAAACAGCAGACAGTTGTAAAACACGACAGCATTTTGCAATGTTAACTCACTTAGGCCGAATTGCTAACATTACAACAGAATGTTACAAACATATTTCAATTTAAATAGGTATTGCGTGATCTTAAAAGAAAACTAGCACGTATAATATTAGCATAGGCCTAACATCTAAGCTGATGTAGCATCACTGGCAGTATTTGCACATGAGCCTACAATGTTTCCTCTCTTGAAGTTCATGTATGGTTTAATGAGAATTTCACCTGCCATCGATGTTACTAATTTGTAATTCTGTTCGAAACCTTTATGTATTCCAGAAAGTATGTAAGTTTCTAACCTAATATTGGACTACCATTCGGACTGGAGCCTACCCTTTTAAAAGTATTGACATATTGTGGCAACATTAAATTGCTACTGTCTCATAAATTTGTAAAAATCGCACGGCGCAACAGCCCCGAAGGGCTTGGCCTTGATCCTGCTCAGCCCGAAGGCCTGCAGATTACGAGGTGTCTTGGGTTCCGCATGACGAATCCTTTCAGCCGTTATTCTTGGCTTTCTAGACCTGGGCCGCTATCTCACCGTCAGATAGCTCGCAAATGTAAACACGCAGGCTGAGTGGACCTCAAACCAGCCCTCAGATCTAGGTAAAAATCCCTGACTTGGCCTGGAATCGAACCGGGGCCTCCGGGTAAGAGGCAGGTATTATATCCCCTCACCACGGGGTCGGCCATAAATTTGTAAACATGAGGAGATATCAGACAGAAGGTTGAACAAATAACAAGAAAACCATGCACATACTCCTTTATGAACTAAGAAATGTTTTAACTATGGCTATTAAATTAACTGTGGGGACATCATCCTCGGTGTCCAATTCACCAACTAGGACTAGAATTAACTTATTTATTGAATCTTTCTACACATTGTTACACTCATTCCTTGTGATGCAGCTATGATGTTTTGTAACTAAAGAATATACCGCATTTATATTAGTAATTTTGTCCACATATACATTAGAAATATTTTTACTTTAATAAAACCCGTTTAGAATAAAGGCCATGTCTTATAAGATGATTACATATGCCATGCAGTATGGTTGCCTTGATGTATCGACGTACAGAAAAATTACTTACGTTCCCTTCATCACAGTACAACAACCATCAGGTAACAACGTGTTTATTGTACTTTTCAGCTGTGTTGAAATTTTGTGTATGAGATATGTACTATCTTCAATGGCTCTGTTTATTGCTCCTTTCTATTCTACATTTTTGCCTGGTTCTTTTAACTACTCCTCTTCCAAGACCATGATTGTCAGAGACAGCAGTGGCTTATATCTTTTCCAACTGCCCATCATATTTATAGTCACATTCTGGCAGGATCAGTACCAGTTACTTCCCATAAAATATCACAGACTGAAATGTCTGTGGCATACCTGTAAAATAATGTATCACCGTGAGCGAAATTCGTGCATTTACAGAGTGAATCGGCCTACACCAGCAGCTCCTGTAGGTGGTATGTTTTAATGCGTATAATAATAATAATAATAATAATAATAATAATAATAATAATAATAATAATAATAATAATAATAATAATAATAATAATAATAATAATAATAATAATAATAATAATACCGTTGAAATAATGCATCCCATGATTGTGATCTAACATAACCTTATATCATTAAAGAGTAAATATGCCTACATATCACCAGCTGTTGCGTGTAGTTAAATACGTCAAAGGCCTATACTCATTATGATTGTGTGAGAATGTAATAATAATAGTCACTCACCATTGAGTTATTAGTAAATCTGTGGTCTTGTCTTGGAATTGCACGTAAACATATCTGCCGCATAACCTCGTCTTTCGTAAACTTAATGCATGCACTTCGTTATCACTGCCGGAATTCTCCTTCAAGTTGAGTACGCGACACATCAGTACCATTACGTACAACGGTATTAACAATTGGCACCATTAAACGAATTAAAACTCTTCTAATTTCAGCGTTACATGGCCAAACTCATTGCTGTGTTATTACTGAAAAGGTTCAAGCTTGCCTCCCGATTTTGACGTCACAGTATGTTCCCAGAACAGTTGTGAGGCCTTATATATCTAGGAGGTGTTGGACAGTCACAAGTCGCCAAGTACCGTAGTATAACCTGGAGTTTCAGACGGCCAGTTGAAGCCGCGCTCATATTTGTGTTGCATTTCTGTATTTGTACTTTAATCATCTATAGAAGTTGATCGAACTGGATAGCTGTGAGTCTTAAGTGATTTTTAAATGTGTTTTCATCCCCCTCTAGAACTTCACGTAAAAAATGTGTCGACGCACCGAATGCACTACGTCATGCTATCCACTCTCGCGCTCACATTACATTTTCCTTTCTATTTATTTTCCCAACACTATTTACTAACTCTACAGTTAACATATCAGCAACAGCTGATATCCTTTCCCTTACGTCCGCCATCTTAATTCAGACGCGAGTACAACGTCGTGCGAACACCCATTACATGCGAGTAGCTGGCCAGAAGATGCGCACGCATCATGCTAGTCCACTCGCACCATGTGAACCCAGCTTAAGGTTTAGCAAATTAAAATCCGGCTTTATGGCTAAATGGAAAGAATGCTTGCCTTTGGTCCGATGGCCCCGGTTCAGTTCTCAGAATCAAACTCCTCGTATTGTTCATTCCCCTGGCTTGGGGACTGGGACTGGGTGTTTATGACGTCTTCGCCATTCATTTCATCCTCATTAGGTCACCACCAATCCTATGGAGAAGCCATGCACCATTATTATTATTATTATTATTATTATTATTATTATTATTATTATTATTATTATTATTTTAAATACAAGTGTTGAATTTTACAGCATTACCAGAGGTCGTACACATCGTTCACTGGTTTATTACCTTCCTCGGGAGATCAGTGGTGGTGTCCGACCCATGGTCGCGGGTTCGATTCCAACCAACAAAAGAGAACACTAAACCTGAACGACTGCATTTCATTTTAGCAGATCTATCTGTACCGGGCGGTACACCTCCACGCCGCTAATTCAAATATTGCGCCAATTGAAACTTCTCTACTGGAGAAACTTGGAACTTTAATTACTGGACTAACTCCACGGTTATTCAGAAGATGTCACTGAGTGTTTTTTATTTGCCTTTTGTTTTTCAACGATTAAGAGGTGTGGACAATCTCTAACAGACGTCGCTACCCAAAACTATGGTAACACACTCAGGTGCAATTGAATGAACTTTCTTGAAGAAATATTGTATTCCTAAGTTTTATTTTTACTAAATTTTGTTCTGTGGTTTGTGGGTTGGCAATATAAATCCTTTCTTTCCGCCCGTTTTGAATGTAACCAATCGGGAATTTACGTAATTAATTTTCCACCAATAAGGTGTTTCTTCCTCGTCTTGTGTATTAGTTTTTGCTGTTATCCAATAAAAACGAAAGGGTGTGTCTACTCATTCCTGAAAGGTCTCGAATGTTCCACGAGGGTATATAAACTGCTGATTTTCTTGTCTCGGTGCCACTTCAGTAACATCTTTCTTAGTGTGTGGATATGTAGCAGGGGGCGGGAAGCGCCTCTTTCTTCGGGCAACAGATCTCCAACAAGGTAATGGCCTGTTAATATCTTTATTTCTTGCTAGCTCAGCAGTTTAACTCTCGGAGAAGGTTCGAATCCTTTAATATGTAACCCATCTTTTTAAAATGTAAATTCCTTTTCTGTCTATGTAAAATCTACAAATATCTTTCACTGTAAAGCGAGGATAGAGAGTGCTTCACCCTCTCGAACTCCCCTTCATTTTGAAATGGAGGTGATTACGTTTTCATAACCGTTCTTCTCTCCTTTATACTGTAGTAAAGTTTTCTCATACGGGTCACCTCCTTAGCTTGGGATTAGCCCCTGTGTTTCGGCCTAGAGCCACTTAGGTTTTAAAAGTGTATTTAGGAGTGCAAGTTCACGCCTCCAATCCCTTCTGTACTTTGGGCGAGTAACTTAACCTGATGTTTAGTTTTCTTCATGCGAAGGCCCTGTAGGTTGGTTATTAAATACCCCTGTTTCTTTGTATGCCTTGATGGCAGTTTGGATAAGAGTCTGTTATTGCCTTGATAGGCTTGAAAGATCGAGAGCGGGTCAGCTCTTTATGGTGTTGTGGTAAAGGTGCCTAGAGAGGCTTGAAGTTAATAGCTGGGAGCAAGTGCTCCTTGTATTTAGGGGTTTTCTGCCCTTAGCAATTGTGGTTGTGAGCTGAGAGCTAAGAAATTAAACTTGGGGCTCGAAGCCCAAATCTTGTAACGATCTGTAAATTGTTAATTTGTTGATCTGCTACTTGGTACCTGTTATACTTTGTTATTGATTGATTTTGAAAAGAAAATATAACCTTTGTTAAAGTTTTAAATTAACTTTAATTTTGTAGTTTGAGACCTATTCCAGCCCGCACCTTCTTTCACCTCTAACTACCACGGAGATCTCCGTAACACTACCTATAAAAAGAAAACTATTACTCCTATAACAAGTTGGACAGGCTTCGGCAGCCGGCACATCTCCTATCCTCGCCGCTAGATGGGGGCTTCATTCCATTCCTAACCCGGTCGAACGACTGGAAACAGGCTGTGGATTTTCATTACTCCTATACAAGCAGCCCTGCAGTGTTTTCCTATAAAGATGAAAAAGTAACGGGAGTGAATTATCAGCACTCTGTTACATATGAGGTGAGGAAGTTCAGTAGAGTCTCGTTAATCCGAACTAATTGGGACCGGAGTCTGTTCGGATTACGAAATTTTCGGATTAACCGGAAAATATTTTCTAATAATAATGTTATTATTTTTACGTCCCGCTAACTACTTTTACGGTTTCCGGAGACGCCTAGGTGCCGGAAGTTTCTCCCGCAGGAGTTCTTTTTACGTGCCAGTAAATCTACTTACACGGGGCTGACGTATTTGAGCAACTTCAAATACCATCGGACTGAGTGAATTAACTTGCCATGAGATAAGGGCACCGGGTGAGTTGACCGTGCGGTTAGGGGCACGCAGCTGTGAGCTCGCATCCGGGAGATAGTGGGTTCGGACCCCACTGTCGGCAGTCCTGAAGATGGTTTTCCGTGGTTTTCCATTTTCACACCAGGCAAATGCTGGAGCTGTACCTTATTTTTTTTTTGCTAGTTGCTTTACGTCGCACCGCCACAGATAGGTATTATGGCGACGATGGGACAAGGAAGGGCTGGAAGTGGGAAGGAAGCGGCCGTGGCCTTAATTAAGGTACAGCCCCAGCATTTGCCTGGTGTGAAAATGGGAAACCACGGAAAACCATCTTCAGGGCTGCCGACAGTGGGGTTCGAACCTACTATCTCCCGAATACTGGATACTGGTCGCATGTAAATTAAGGCCACGGCCGCTTCCTTCCCATTCTTAGGCCTTTCCTGTCCCATCGTCGCCATAAGACCAATCTGTATCGGTGCGACGTAAAGCAAATAGCAAAAAATAAAAATAAAAATAATAAGAGCAATTTTCTTGCCTCTTAATGTTACGTCGATATTGCAGCCAGTGGAACAGGGCGTTCTGCAAAATGTAAAACTTTTGTATAAACGGAAACTTCTCAGGCACGTGATTGATGATAACAGTTCACTTACTATTCTTCAAAAACTGAAGAACGTGAATGTAAAGGACGTGGTTTACTGGGCAGTAGAGGCATGGGAGGGTGTCAGTGAGCAAGTTCATGAGGAAAACGTGGAAGAAATTGTGGCCGAGTCTCACATTCATCGAGAGTCCAGCTGAAGCGTCTGCAAATGTCAATGTCCTTGAAATTGTTCAACAACTTCCTGGGTGTGAGGAAGCCAATGAAAGTGACATTAGCGAATGGATGGAAGCTGACTGTCATCAATTACAGACAAACCAAGAAATTGTAGCTATGGTGGAGAAAGAATCTGGAGTTGATGAGGAACAGAGTGACGACGAAGACCACAATGAACGACTAGTGTCACATTCAGATGCCGCGGCCGCCTTAGAACTTGCCGCTTGCTGTACGCTACGTCGAGCAACACTCCGCTGCTACGCCCACTGATGTGATGTTTATGAGACGCTGGTTTAGCACTGCATCTTCGAGTAGGTTCCAATCACTACGGCAAAAGAAACTAAGAGACTTTGTAAAGATAAACGACCAATGATTGATGGTTTATGATGTGTAATTAGGCCATGTTTAAATTAGTTATTCTAGTAAAATATGACTAATAAAATGCAAGTAAATCTTCATTCTGTAATGTGTTCTTTCATTTCCGTTACGGGGATATCCGTGGAGCAGAAAGAGGTTAAAGAAGGTGCTGGGGTGAATGGGTCTATCTACAATATCAAAATCAATTTAAAACTTGAACTGAAGGTTGTATTTCATCAAAAACAACAACTTAATAAACTTAACAATTTTTCACTTAATACATTTTCACTTGGATAACAATAATATCTCGGGTACAATGCCAAATAAGGGTGGCACACCCCAAGAATATGGAATTTAACAAGTTTGGGCTTCAAGCCCTCGATTTACAGTTTCTGAGCTACGAGCTCACGTTTACAAAATTTACAATTCCATATGAGGAATAATTTAGTCAAGGGCAGAAATCCCCTAATTCAAGAGCACTTGCTCCCAAAATTACAATATCTAGCCTTCCAGAGGCACCCTTCACTATTACAAAACTTTGAAAAGAGCTTACATGCTCTCGATTTCTTACAGCCCACTCAAGGCAACATTACATCAAAATATTACACTCTCTGGCCTCACCAGGAACGAATTACTAATGGAAATAGTTTTACACAGGGGTATCTAGTATCCAGCCTACCGGGCCTTTGCGGAAAAGAACAGGTTAAATAAATGACCGAACACAAACTGAATGGAGGCGTACACTGCGCTCCCAGATAATGAAATATTAAAAACCTACAGGGCTCTCGGCCGATGAAACTGGGGCTAGTCCCAAAGTACTGAGGTGGCTCGCATGGAAATAACTTTAATATATTACAGGAAAGGAAGGTTGCGAAATCGTAGTCACCTCAAACCAAGATAAAGGGGAGCTCGAGAGGGTAACTCACTCTCTACCCCGATTTCCAGTTAAAAACTTTATGAAATGTTACATGAAAAGGAAGAAGTTTACATTAAAACGGTTACACAGTTAGAAATTCGGACCTTCCCCTGGATAAGTATGCGGAAACAGCAAGAAAGATTTAATTTATGTGGTCATTACCTGGTAGATGTTCTGCCGGCCGAAGAAAGAGGCTCCTGCCTTAACACACACACTAAGAAAGACGACGATGAATAGGCAAGGAAACTCGAAACGCCGCAACTTACAGTATATACCCTCAGGGAAGGTTCGAGAGAATTCAGGACTAATCCGGACACATCCTCTCAATTTTTATTGGCTAATTCAAAGTGAACAAGAAATGCGGGATTGGTTGAAAATTAATTACAAAAATTCATGATTGGACAGATTCAAAACTGGCGGAAAGACAAGGAAGTATTGCCAACCCAAAAATAAATGAACATAGATTCAGTTATGAAAATCTAGAAATACGAAACTTCTTTAAGTTATAAGTTCTTCCACTTTGCACCAGAGTGCATGACCATAATTTTTTGAGTAGTGTCATCTGTGGAAAAATGTCCAAACTTCTTGATGTATAGCAAAACAAAACAAGGAGAAATTCAATCAGTTTAGGAAACTTCACAATATCACAATTACTTAATATTTCAGTAGTGACATCTTCCGATTAAAGTTTCAACTTCATGTAGTATCAGTTTCACCTTTTGGTCGATAGAGGAGTTCATTAAGGCGCTCATTTTGAATGAGCGGAGTTGAGGTGTACCTCCCGGTACAATTTCAATAAGGATAATTTCTTTAAAAATTGAATATTTCAGTTCGGATTAACCGGACTTTCGGATTAACGGGGTCCGGATTAACGGGACTCTATACTGTATATACGATGAGGAACGAATGGCTGTTAGTAAGCAGTGGCGACCTGATGGACCGAAGCCTAGCACATATATCCCCCCGGTCCCTGCACTTATCGGCCATACATCAGCAAGCCGCTGGAGGAGGGTCGAGGGGAGAGGGACGCAAAGCCTGGGCTGCAAGATCTGTCTCTGATGCCTTGCTCTCAAAAATATGTGCGACGTTTTCTTTTCTTTCTAGTTGCTTTTAAGTTTTGTAAATGGAACAAAGTGTCAGTTGCTTACATTATAATCAGGGTGCGAAATCGCACTATAAAATGAGGAAAATGTAACACATATATTACTGAAATCAGTGTTTTTACTGTGCATCTTTTCATAAAAACAACAATAATACATATAAGATAGAAATAATAGGATGACTGCCAGACCATGAGGAATAAAACAACGCAGCGGTGGCAACTCTGCACATGCAAACTATTTTTCATGTTTCACTCTGGCAAGTCTATCTGAAACCCGGGAATAATTTTCCATTGATCATCATTCTTACTATAACAACGGAATTCAAACAAAAACATTTTAAATTTACAATTTTCAGGGGGAGAGGGTAATTTACTTACGAGGGAATTACATACCCCTCCCCGTCCGGGTACTGCTTGAAATAAACACTAGTAGATAAGCCCTATCATCCTTCTCCCCCCACCATTTTTTCCGATTTCGCACCCTGATTATAATGTGCTTTGCATTTCCATCGTTCTCATTTGAGGTTTGGGCTTCACCGATAGCCTTGGTAGCCCTTAGTATACGCCACTGCTAGTGGAAGTGATAGATCCAATGAATATATTAGTAAAGATCGGAAGATGGTGTATATAATTTATTGTTTCTTCCAAAAATACACCCTTGACGAAATCTGCAGATAGCTGAACTTCTTAAGTGCCAAGACTTAATTGCATCACGTGTACCCAGAGAGGCTGGGGTGGGGGTTGGGGGGATACAGGGTGCCCAGAAATTGTTCATATCCCTCGAAAACACATCAAACTTCTCTGGGCACAAATAAAACAATAAGTCGCTAAGAAAACACCACTTTCAGACTTTGAAAAGATTGTAAACGATGAAATTAAAAATGTAACTAGGGAAGATTGGATTTCTTGCGTAAAAAACACAGAGGAATTGCAAGAAGATGATTCTGCGACGGAAATAGGTCGACTTGAAATTTTGGAACCCATGAAAAATGAAATGTCATATGGCTTTTATTGCCAGGATATCCCAGGAAGGGTTCAGCTCGCCAGATGCAGGTCTTTCTATTTGACACCGAAGGCGACCTGCGCGTCGTGATGAGGATGAAATGATGATGAAGACAACACATGCACCCATCCCCCGTGCCACTGGAATTAACCAATTAAGGTTAAAGTCCCCGACCCGGCCGGGAATCGAACCCGGGACCCTGTGAACCGAAGGCCAGTACGTTGACCGTTCAGCCAACGAGTCGAACTTGGAACCCATTATAATTAACTTAGGGCCGGTTGCATAAAAATCGCTAACCATAGTTCAGTTTTGATCGAAGATCAGAAATGAACTTCGTTCTTTTCTCTATGTGAGTTGTGTAACACTAATCTCAGATCACTGAACCAAGTTCAGTGTTGAACTAAGGTCAACGAAACAGAGTTGACAACATCGCTAAATAAGAGAGATATTTGCGATTGTATCGAATCGAGTTGTATCGAACTTGCGATTTAGATAGGAACGATCGATAATTCTCGACGCCATTCGACATTCATTTGTCTGCGATACGTAAACAAAGCAGCAAAATGGAGAAGCAAGAGTGTAGTAAGAAGACGCGTACTGCAAATTTTAAGAAAGAGGAGAAAGATATGCTTATTGATATTGCGTTAGAACACAAGGGAATCATAGAAAATAAAAAGACCGACAGCTCCACTACGAAGTCTAAGGAGGAAGCTTGGAAACGTATAGCACTGGAGTACAATTCCAGGAACGTGGTCCAGCGGGAATGGAAGTCTCTCAAATTGTGTTACGAAAACATGAAGAAGAGGGCAAAACAGGCAAATGCCGAAGATAAGGTACAGTTATACAAAACGGGGGGCGGTCAGTATGTGGCGCCTTCCTTAGACGAAAGTGGGCAAAAACTTATTGCTGCACTTAAGCCGCAGTTTCATCCCATCGCCAGCGAGTTCGACGATGATGTTGGCTTCCATGCGGAAGTTATCACCGAAGTGAAGGACATGGAAGTCATCAATGAAGATCCCGAATGTCCTTCAAGTTTTTAGTGATAACTGAAGGTGAGGAATTTCAAGTAGATGAGCGAAATGGAGAGACCGTGTGCAGTTCCAATCCAGGACCTTCAACTTCACTGCCTGAAAAGAGGAAGAAAGAAGACATAAGGGAAACTTTTTATAAGAGGAGGCTCGAGTGTCTAGAAGAAGAGCATGCAGTGAAGATATTGAACTTGGAACTAGAAATGAAAATGAAAGAATATCAGAAAAATGGATAAGCGTTAATAACAAGTCCATAGTGTAATTAAAAGTTCAGAAAGTGTTAATAAATTATAGTGTAATTAAAAGTTCAGAAATACCTGAAAGTGTTGTTAATCAGTGCAGTTCTAAGTGATGTGTTTTCTCTTCCATTTCCCTGATTTACAGCATGTTCAGGTAGTTCCTGATAAATCATCCTTCCTCTGAAAACAGCATCGTCAACATCAGGAGTGTCATCATCTGCATTAATGACCAAGGTATGTAATACAAATGTTGCCACTATGATAGGTGGAACTCGAAGTAACTTTACTGCTAGTTTCATTCTTAAACGCGGAAATCGCCTTTTGACAACACCAAAAGACAGTTCGATTACTGATCCTGTCTTCCTGTGTGCCCTGTTATATGCTCGTTCTGCACGGCTTTCTTCGTGCATTGTAGGTGTAAGTAAATAGTGACAACAGCGGGATGCACTATCTCCCAAGAGCACACATTGGGGAAATTCTCCAGCTTCAAATTGGGCATGAATTCTAGAATTCCTAAAAATATTGCTGTATGTGCAGATCCTGGCCACCTGGCAACAATATTTTGAAAACGAAGTTTTGAATCGCAGACTGCTTGTACATTTAAGGTAAACCAACCATGGCGATTTCTGTATACACTGACTGACAGAGCAAATGCAACACCAAGAAGGAGTGGTCAGAACTTTATGCCAATTGCAGGGTAGACTTACGTCACTGAGGTATGCTCAAGATGTGAAATGCGCCGCTGTGCTGCGCACGTAGCGAACGATAAATGGGACACGGCGTTGGCGAATGGCCCACTTCGTACCGTGATTTCTCAGCCGACAGTCATTGTAGAACGTGTTGTCGTGTGCCACAGGACACGTGTATAGCTAAGAATGCCAGGCCGCCGTCAACGGAGGCATTTCCAGCAGACAGACGACTTTACGAGGGGTATGGTGATCGGGCTGAGAAGGGCAGGTTGGTCGCTTCGTCAAATCGCAGCCGATACCCATAGGAATGTGTCCACGGTGCAGCGCCTGTGGCGAAGATGGTTGGCGCAGGGACATGTGGCACGTGCGAGGGATCCAGGCGCAGCCCGAGTGACGTCAGCACGCGAGGATCGGCGCATCCGCCGCCAAGCGGTGGCAGCCCCGCACGCCACGTCAACCGCCATTCTTCAGCATGTGCAAGACACCCTGGCTGTTCCAATATCGACCAGAACAATTTCCCGTCGATTGGTTGAAGGAGGCCTGCACTCCCGGCGTCCGCTCAGAAGACTACCATTGACTCCACAGCATAGACGTGCACGCCTGGCATGGTGCCGGGCTAGAGCGACTTGGATGAGGGAATGGCGGAACGTCGTCTTCTCCGATGAGTCACGCTTCTGTTCTGTCAGTGATAGTCACCGCAGACGAGTGTGGCGTCGGCGTGGAGAAAGGTCAAATCCGGCAGTAACTGTGGAGCGCCCTACCGCTAGACAACGCGGCATCATGGTTTGGGGCGCTATTGCGTATGATTCCACGTCACCTCTAGTGCGTATTCAAGGCACGTTAAATGCCCACCGCTACGTGCAGCATGTGCTGCGGCCGGTGGCACTCCCGTACCTTCAGGGGCTGCCCAATGCTCTGTTTCAGCAGGATAATGCCCGCCCACACACTGCTCGCATCTCCCAACAGGCTCTACGAGGTGTACAGATGCTTCCGTGGCCAGCGTACTCTCCGGATCTCTCACCAATCGAACACGTGTGGGATCTCATTGGACGCCGTTTGCAAACTCTGCCCCAGCCTCGTACGGACGACCAACTGTGGCAAATGGTTGACAGAGAATGGAGAACCATCCCTCAGGACACCATCCGCACTCTTATTGACTCTGTACCTCGACGTGTTTCTGCGTGCATCGCCGCTCGCGGTGGTCCTACATCCTACTGAGTCGATGCCGTGCGCATTGTGTAACCTGCATATCGGTTTGAAATAAACATCAATTATTCGTCCGTGCCGTCTCTGTTTTTTCCCCAACTTTCATCCCTTTCGAACCACTCCTCCTTGGTGTTGCATTTGCTCTGTCAGTCAGTGTATTTCTGCATTATTACCACCAGGTTATATAATTAGTATATGTGTACAGTCTATTGCACCTAGTACTCCAGTAAAGTTGCAAATGTTATAGAAGTCTCGCATTACCCTTCTTACTTCACCCTCCTCAGTAGGCATCTTGATGAATTGAGGTTTCAGAGCTGCAATCTTTCTAGTGACTTTGTGTATAATCCCACTTGCAGTTCCTTTATTTACATTGAATACCGGTACATCTCCAATTACTATTTGGAAACTTCCAGTTGCGTAAAATCTCAGTGTGAGAAGGATCATGAACATTGGATTCAGTGCATGATTTCGTTTAGTTTGTGTCCTTAATTGTAGATGTAATCTTTGTTCTAGTTCTTCAACTACACGTTTCCCTAGTCGAAACCTTATTTTAAATTGTCGATCATTTAGTTCTAAAAAGGGATTCTTTCTATGTTGAAACACGCGAGGAGCTCTTTGGAGTTCATACTCTCCATTCTCGGATGAAACATCAGAGTAATGTGAAATCTGAAAATAACATAACCTATAGGCCCTAAGCATAAAACAGTAAACAAACAACTTGTTAATAGTTGGATTATTGTTCAAATAATTACAAATAGCTTTACTTTAATCAATAGTAGGCCTATTTGTTCTTTTTCTTCGTTATTTTGTTATAGGCACCTAACAGATTTATTTTTCACAAAAATAATAATAATATTCCTTCTGCTGAACTTAGTTCAACCAGGTTAATCTGAGAAAATTCACCAGTCAGGTTTGATCTTCCATCAAGGAGACATGATCTTGGATTAATGTTTATACAACCAAAATTCTAAGTTCAGCTTGACTGGAGATCAGTTTCAGGTGGTTGAACTCAGATTAAATTTTATGCAACCGGCCCTTAGAATACGACAGTGATAGTTATACTGACGATGATGCTGATGGTGAAGATGATGGCCGTGACGAGAAGGATGAAGACACACTGTTAGCCGTACCCCTGAAAAAGGAAATTATACAACAACAGTTTTTTTTAACAATTTGCTTTACGTCGCACCGACACAGGTAAGTCTTATGGTGACGATGGGGTAGAAAAGGGCTAGGAGTGGGAAGGAAGCGGCCGTAGCCTTAATTAAGGTACAGCCCCTAGGATTTTTCTGATGTGAAAATGGGAAACCACGGAAAACCATCTTCAGGGCTGCCGACAGTGGGGTTCAAACCCACTATCTGCCGCACGGCCAACTCTCTCGGTGCTACAAAAGGTATGTTGTTTAAATCTATTATTCTTAATAATAATAATAATGTTATTGTTTTTACGTCCCACTAACTAATTTTGACGGTTTTTGGAGACGCCGAGGTGCCTGAAATTTGTCCCGCAGGAGTTCTTTTACGTACCAGTAAATCTACCGATACGAGGCTGACGTATTTGGGCACCTTCAAATACCACCGGACTGAGTCAGGATCGAACCTGCCAAGTTGGGATCAGAAGGCCAGCACCTCAACCGTCTGAACCACTCAGCCGGCTCTTTTATTCTTACTACCATGTGTGTTTTTCTTGTACTGTATATTTCTATTAGAGCGTACATTTAAAATTGTTGCTTGTTATCAGCTTCAAATAAACTGCGATGAGATATCAGAACATGTTTTCTGATATAACTGCAGTGGCGTGCGGTGAACACATTAATTACCCCAGCTGCAAAAATGTTTTTTTTAAATATAAACAATCGTAGCCTGTACATATATCACACCCTCGCACTATATGTAGAAGTGAGATATATTATTATTATTATTATTATTATTATTATTATTATTATTATTATTATTATTATTATTATTATTATTATTATTATTATTATTATTTGCATTTCAATTGTATAATTTGTCATTAATATTTGTAAGCTGGGAGGTCTCCATATATGTAGTATGAGTAATTTGTTTTGATCATACGGCTGGGAAGACATTGCTATATTGGAACTTGGAAACTTTGCATGAGTCATGTAAATATCCCAGTCTGATGATGTAACTGTTCCACCTCGTCAAAACAACACTTGAGGAGATGAAAGTTATTATCTTGGGACACATGAATATTAAATAAACTATTTGTGGCTTGCCCGCAAATTGCCACGCAAATAGAAACAATTCACATTCCATGGTTCCCCATTTCTCTATGTAATGTTTGGGCGCCATGGTTACAGTTTTGTAGTTTTAAACAAAACTGTAAACCAAAATTTATATTTACTAGCATAGAGACTTATACTTAAATCACAGGGGTAGGATTTTAAATAATTAACCATTAAGTATCGCTTAAGAAATAAAATTTTGGTTTACAGTTTTGTTTAAAACTGTAACCATGGCGCCCAAACATTACATAGAGAAGTGGGGAACCATGGAATGTGAATTGTTTCTATTTGCGTGGCAATTTGCGGGCAAGCCACAAATAGTTTATTTAATATTCATGTGTCCCAAGATAATAACTTTCATCTCCTCAAGTGTTGTTTTGACGAGGTGGAACAGTTACATTTGTCGCACCAACGTGGAGCTCGAAAACCATTAAGTATTCGTGGAAGGAAAGCAGTAAAGTAGAGTCTGTGTTTGTGGGGGTTAAGTGAGTGTCCATATAATTTGTATGTGTGGTTTTGGGGGAATCATGGCTGCACAAGGTGAAAAGGATATGAAATTACGTAGCGGAAACTTAGTAAAGGGAGGCGAGACACTGAATTCTAGGAATGTTGTAGATGAAAGTATTGAAGTAGATAAAACGGTAGAGAGTGGTGGGAGCATGGAAAATAGCACAGAATATTTGAGCAAACGAATGAAATCAAGAAGGAAGTACAGAGAACGAAAACCGAAATTAGCAAAGAAGTAGGGAAAACACAGACAGATATTAAAGAAAATAGAAAGGAGATAGAACAGACGAAAACCGAAATTAGCAAGGAGATAGAACAGACTAAAACGGAAATTAGCAGAGAAGTGAATGCTAGGATGGATGCTTTAGATCATAGATTAGATGAAGCACTAGAGCAGCAGAAACATTTTGAGAATCAGTTAGCGGAACAGGAGATGAGACGCAGCCAACATGAGAAAGTGGTAGAAAGGAAGCTAACATCCTAACGAGATACTCCATCACTAGTACTTCTACTGTGAACATCTACTTTGAACGACGTGATTTGATTTTTGAAACAGTGTGTGGTCGCTCCGCGACATAGTTACATTTGTACAATGTGTTGTCGCTGCGGTAATGTTATCGGATCTACGAGAAACGAAACAAGCTTATGGCTTGTATGATATTCAGTAAATATTGTGGACGAAGAACCGTGTTTAGTTCAAGTCTACGGAATTTGGTACAAGTCTGTACCGTATAAATAGTATAGCTCAGATGGATTGAGATTTCTACTAATATGGAAAAATTCATATCTTTGAATTTTCTCCTCATACGATCAAAGCTGATCAGTTATTACAAGTATAGGGCCAATGTCTAATTTAAAGACTAGGCAAGTAGGGAGTGTTAGTCCAGATAGCCCGTACCATATCAGAGAAGGAAAGAAGGATGTCCATGGAGCAGAGTCTACATCGAGAAGAAGAGAACGAGTAACCACGGAAACCAGATGACGTCAACGAAAGCTGCAATTGGTGAGCTTCAATTAGATAAAGCAAGCAATAAGCAAATTCAGTAAATTCTAAATTCCTCCACGCTTTAAGGAAACTTTTCCGATTCATCTCATTTTTTTTGTATAATAAATTCATTTGTATTTTATATTGCGTTAATTTTCTTTCTTAAGCGATACTTAATGGTTAATTATTTAAAATCCTATCCCTGTGATTTAAGTATAAGTCTCTATGCTAGTAAATATAAATTTTGGTATACAGTTTTATTTAAAACTGTAAACATGGCGCCCAAACATTACATAGAGAAATGGGGAACCATGGAATGTTAATTGTTTCTGTTTGCGTGGCAATTTGCGGGCAAGCCACAAATAGTTTATTTAATATTCATGTGTCCCAAGATAATAACTTTCATCTCCCCAAGTGTTTTTTTTTGACGAGGTGGAACAGTTACAATGAGATGAGCTTGTTGTTGTACTAGGAAAGTTCTATCACTCATGTAAACACCCCAGTGTGTGTTATTGCCTTGGGACACATGAATGAGTTCACGGCGTGGTCTTGACAAGAGGATCACTCATGATTGGCTGACAAGGATTAATCGCGGCGAATCATGTGAGAGATGAGGTCTTTCTATACTTCGACATCAGAGCGGAAAGAGACAACTGACACACTGTACGAGAAGGAAGTAGTCAAACGTTCGTGGAACGTAGTCTTGTTATGTTCGTGGAAAGTGGCTGATCGACAAATTGTGGAGTGCTTACGCATTAAGTATTTTAGCACTTGTGGCAGTCTGGCAGTATATGTTGGTGAAAACTATCTCAGACTCTCCATAATTTATGTTCAGGATCGACAAGCGTGTGTTTCTCAAATGTATATATCTTTACAACAAGTGTTAAAGTCTGTGAACACAGCATTACGAGATACAGTATCTGTGTGATGTTATAACTGCCGATTATGAGAATCGGCAAGTCGTGTTGATACAGAGACAGTGAAGGGTATTTATCTACATATATGTGCATTGTTCAACGGACTATCTGCAAATGGTGGCATAGTTCTTGCTTTCGTTTTCCTACTGTTTTCATTGTTGTTGTTGTTGTAAATATGGAGTCTTCCAGCAATCTTTTGTTTGTGTATTATAAGTGTATTTTGGCGTGTTGATGATGTGCTCGTGCACGCATTTTATTAAGAATGTATTTAGATATTTTATAATCAGTGGAGTTATTGATAAACCTAGTTGCAGTTCCTACATATTTAGTCGTTTTCAGAAGGTTAGGTAAGGCCTTAGCATATGTACCAGTACGCAGCATTATGTACACGCCCTGGGATATATAGAATTATCATGCTCTACCAAAATTCGAGGGATCCATTCTGGTGAACTCTGGCGCCCATACTACTGACATTTCGATTAATTATGTTCATTAATTTAATTTGAAGTATTTTATGAAGTTTTGAGGAATAGAATTTTATTTGTTTATATATTTTATTTATGATATTGTATTATTATTTATTAGTATTATTAACAGTAAAGTTACAGGCCTCACTACACTCTCTAAAGTCAGTATTACCATTTTATAAGGCTGAGTTTTTCGTGGAAAGGTCTACCTGAGAAAGATCTTTCAAGAATATTTTCAACCACATATTTTCAACGTCACGGCAGTGACGACACCATCATAACTTAATCTTGCATATTTTAAGCAATGTACTTACAGTTTCATCCGGTGACGCTTCGTGAATGTACAGTCATGGTTTTCACAAAAATACACTGGGACTAACTACCAGTATTTGTCTTTTACTTAAAAAGCCTAATCTAAACTAATCAGCAAAATTTAACTGGTATTTTACCGTCGTTGAAGTTTTATAGTTTCACTCGCATACTGAGTGTACGTGCATCAATGAAAAACGAGGGAAAATATTTGTCACGACGTATAACACACGTTGTATTCACGTTATATTCATGAAGAATGCCACAGAACTCGCGAAACCTTCACCTATAGCCTAATCCAATAGGAACACTACAAAAATTCACTATACACCACCATCACAGACAACCATTCGCGCTACAATTACTATTTTTATTAGCAAGACGATGTTCAAGTGGCTATACTATTAATATGTTGATATTTTTCTTGCAGTCTCTAGTTTGTGGCGTTTAAGACTTCGAGTGTCAAGTATTAAAACGAACACCCCTTACCTAAGCTAGCTGGCCTGTCGCCGTAAAATGCTATCGGGGGAGGGGCCATAGCTCCGCTTCGAGGAAGCTTCAAGTGCATGCGGTAGTGACTGTGAGCGGGTTGTCGAGACAGCTGTACATGGTTTGGCTTAAGCCCCCTATACACTATCCAACCCGGTCCGACGAACCAGGCCGAACAAGGTTTGCTCGGAGTTGGGGCACGCAAATGTTCGGTCAGCGAATCTCCATACACTATCGAACAAGGTTTGCCGCTCAAGGCCCCAACCTCGTACGTCAGCTGTTTGTTCAACAAAGGTCTGGTGCGTCGCATTCCCACACACTGTCGTACCAGTATCGAATCAACCTTTTTAGAGTCACATACACATTATCACTTTGTCTGTTTTAATTTGTGAGTAATAAATTGTATTGATTGCTACTGATTGTACTTTGGCAAGTTCTCCTCTGAACCAGCTCCGAATGTTTTCTATTCTTTCCTTTACAAAACCCAAAGTGGCCTCAGGAATTGTATTTTTTGTGAATTCTAGTAGCTCTTGCATAGCCAAATCCCCCTTTTGCTTGTTATGGTACTCCTTTGACGATATCTGCCATAAACAGGGAGCGCTTCTGTAGGTTTCTATAAAATCTCTCAAAAACGTAGGGTTCATAAATTTCAACACCATCGTCTTATCTGAATCTCCAGCCTTCATTTTCTTCGATTGTTTTGACACAATATTATCTGGTGGCGATTCTTCATTCACTTCCTCATGCATAATGCACTGTTAACAAAAACAACGAAATAAATGTAAACACAGGCCACTGTGACTTGATACGTCCACTGTGAGATCAACAACTGAAGTGAATCACTCGATTGTTTGCTGCGCACCTCAGGTCCGCCTCAAACCAGTTTGATGCGCACACACACTGTCCGACTTGGTGCGCCGGTGGAAAACCTGAGGTCCGTCCAACCCGGTACGGTGCGGTTCGCTTGCCACCACACACTATCGAACCCTTGTCCAACCCGGTCTGCCATCCGACCAAGTTGGAAGTACTGACGTACCGGGTTGGATAGTGTATGGGGGCTTTAGATGTCCGCAATTGTTTTAACATTATAAAAAGCGTTCTAAGGAATAATTAGAAAATGTTAATACAAAGTTCTTTACCCCAGTAGCGCTGGGGTAGATGGGGTTCCTTACATTTGGGAGTTAGTGGGTTCGAACCACACTGTCGGCAGGCCTGAAGATGGTTTACCGTGGTTTCCCATCTTCACACCAATCAAGGCCACGGTCATGTCCTTCCCACTGCCAATTGTAAAAATAAACCTGTTTCTTTAAACGAAAGGAAAGCCAGTCCGCTACGAATTTCGAGACGGCAAAAACCTGCGCATAGTGCTGGAAATTGATTACTGCTATTTGTTCAGCAAACTATAAAATGTGAACCACTCAACGTAAAAATATGATTTTTGTTTCTATATTTTCATAGAAATGTCCTCATCCGCGTCAACTGCACTCGAAGTCTCCAAAGTGAAACATTTATCTGCGCGCTCGCGGTATTTTCTTCTTAGGTAGATTGCGTACCAACCTCTCCGGAATGCTCATAAGGAGTGAGGGCAAATTGCGCTGTTGATTTATTTATTTATTTAATTAATTAATTAAATTATTTATTTATTTATTTATTTATTTATTTATTTATTTATTTATTTATTTATTTATTTATTTATTTATTTATTTATTTATTGTAAATATATGTTTCTATCTTTTGTCTTTACATTTTTAAAAATGTACTGTAGTCACATTTAATTCTAAAGAAACTGTACCATGCAAACCAAGTCAGGTACCAGGCCAGTCATCTAGAATCGAACAACAGAAAATTGCCAGTTACAATATCGAAACCAATACAAATTAAATAATTGTAGGAGAAGACTAGAAAGAATGTTACCCTCTGTTATAATGAGTGCTTTAACTTATACAGTGGTCCATGGGAGGTTTGGAAAACTGCATTGTTCAATGGTTCAGTGTTTGAATCACGATACTGATGGTAGCCTGAAACGGTACCTTATTTCAAGCCTTGAGGTATCATTCTATGTCCAAATAATGGTATATGAAGATAAAGTTGGAATTCAAGAAGACAAATTGGGGCAAATATTCGGTAGGAGTTAGGGATTGGAATGATTTGCCAAGGGAGATGTTCAATAAATTTCCGAATTCTTTGCAATTATTTAAGTAAAACCTAGGTAAACAACAGATAGAGAATCTGCCACCTGGGCGGCTGTCCTAAATGCAGATCAGTGGTTATTGATTGATTGAAAGGCATTAACGATTTCATTGATATCCATGGATACACATTCGATGCTCTGTCTTGGGTATTTTTCGTAGGTATTTTATAGTTCGTTACAAGTTTCAGTTTCGAAAATGATCGCTTTGCGGAAGAAACAGCAACATGAATAATTAGGTCTAAAATTTGATATTTTGGTAGCAATTTTAACTGGCGCAGATATTTGTGTGTGTGTGTGTGTGTGTGTGTGTGTGTGTGTGCGCGCGTGCGTGCGTGCGCGCGTGTGTGTGTGTGTGTGTGTGTGTGAGAGAGCAGGGCCTTTGGTCACTGGGGTCCCGGGTTCGATACCCGGCCGGGTCAGGGATTTTAACTTCGTCTGGTTAATTTCTCCGGCTCAGGGGCTGGGCGTTTGTGTTCGTCCTAAATGTATAAGTTCAATTCATCAAAGTCGATTCATAATGAATAAATCAGAAACATACAAAATTGTCAATTCATAATTAATAATCAGAAATATACAACATAGTAGCTGACTAAATGGTCGTTAAGACCGAAAGCCTAAATTTAAATTAAAAAAGAGAGAGCTGCTCGTGTTGCGAGAGGCAGCTGCCTCAACACCATTACAATTATTTGCAGGAAGATGCAACCATCCGACAATTTATTACTCTTTATTATTTTACAATTTGTTTTACTTCGCACCGACACAGATCGGTCTTATGGCGTCGATGGGGTAGGAAAGGGCTAGAAATGGGAAGGGAGCGGCTATGGCCTTAAGATACAACCCCAGCATGTGCGTGGTGTGAAAATGGGAAACCACGGAAAACCATATTCAGGGCTATCGACAGTGGGGTTCGAACCCATTATCTCCCTAATTCAAGCTCACAGGTGCGCGACTCTCTATGCCATCTTTCCCGTGCAGAGTGGTATACGGGTAAAGTTATTAATTCATTTATTTTTTCTGGGAAGTCTGCGAGCTCTTTAAGCTCTGGGCCCGCCTGCATTCTTGAACTTGAAAATTACTGATAAATGCTACATTCTCGCTTTTCATTTATGCTTATACTATATTTTTGTTCTGCGGCCAACAAACGCAAGTGACGTAGGATTATTTTCATTTCTTGTGAGGGGGATATCAGGAAAATTATTTTGAAGCATCACAGACAAATTGCTCGCTATTATCGGTTCCCTGTTCAAGTCGATACGCCCGTGGACTTCAGCAAATATCAGTTCAAATTTACTGATGGTTATGCCAAAGTCGTCGGAAGGGACAATCAGACCTTCTGTGACAGCATGTATATCTAACCCCCTAACCTATCTACATGGGTAGAAAGTTTGTGCCTACAGCCCTCCTGTATGTATGCCCAAAGACCCGTCAAATTATCGTCAGCGATATGCGATAAAGCCTGCAACGCATTTAAATTCTTACACACTACAGTCAGTTTCTGCCTGTACAGGAAGATCACAGTCAACAGCTGACTGTTCAATGCCATTAATATCTTTGTCACCCTTAACCATTGTCGTAGCTTCGGTCATGACCGGGAGGATGTTGCCAATTGCCAAACGTCCCTGAAAAAAAATCTCCTCCTTCGACTGGCGCTACCGGTGAACGGTGACGCATTTGAAAGAGGAATTGGCACTGAGCAACGACAGCCTGGTCCTGTTTTTTGACATCCGGTGGTGTTAGGTGGTCATAAAAGTACCCGAGACCTATTAAACACGAACATACATTTTTTAGGCAATCTTGGTGCAAGCGTGCTATGGGAATGTATTTAACGCCGAATGATTCCACGCTTGAAGATATTAGTCCGCCAATCCTAATAAAACGTGTACACCTACACCAACTGACCGTACAAGGTGGTGGTGGTGGTGATTATTGTTTTAAGAGGAAGTACAACTAGGCAACCATCCTCTATATAACACTAATCAGAGGGAAAATAGGGAAGGGATCCGACACTTCGAAAAATGAAGATATCGACCAAAGGAAGACAAGGACCACGAAGGGCGTGAAAATTAAAGACTCCCTAGCCCTCGCAAACCTAATAGCGTCGGGGTCGGAAAAGAACAAGAGTTGACCAAGAGAGGTCGGATAGGATAGATGAAAGTGAGAAGCCTGGCACAAGTAAGTGGAAGCATTGCCAGGACTCAGCTGAGGGCCCCGTGGTCGCCAGCCCACGCTCCCAAGTTCAGAGCCCCTGGGGCACTGACCGTACAAGTCATACCGGTACTTTACAGTGTTGCCAGATGTAGGCAGTTATCCTACTCGTAGCCGTAAGTGCTTTTACTTGTAGATTTTGTGTGCGGAATTTTCAACAAAAATGTTCAAATCGTAGATGCGTACCGTATTAACGGATAAATTTATTAACATTCCAGTATTAATGCATTTTTAAACAGCTTCCTGAAACTTATTTTCTGTACGTTGGCTTCGTATTTGATAGTATGTCGAAAAGTTACCACATGTCATACCAGTACCAAGTTCGATGAGCGGCGCTGACTCGGCGCTTCTCTTGCTCAAGTTTTTGCTCCCTTGTTGGGTTGGCTGCTAGCATCCTAGTGCTGTACCGTAGTGGTGTCTTAATGTCTTTCATGAATGATCTTTGGTTGTGTGTTTTACTCATACTCATTGGTGTTTACAGTTGGTTTTGGTGAGTTGTAAGAGTATATTTTTGTGTCTGTTTAATATAACTAAGCCTAGTAAGGCCTGTCTACATCTAAAAAGGTAGCCTACATGAAAATAGGGTAGAACTTTTTAAAGGCTGAAAAATCATGGAAAAGACAAACATTTTCAAATGAATGGTTGGAAGAAAATGAATTTCGGGGTTAATTGGCTCATTATAAGATACATTTAAAGCCAAGTGCATGCATATGTTGTGGCAAACTATTAAACGCCAGTAGAAGTTAACAGTTGAAGCACAAGAACACCACAGGGACAGGATATAATAAAAATGAAAAGAAACTGAAGGGTTTCATGTTAAATTAATTCAAGTATTCGCCTTGAATTGAATATGATCATTCAATCATTGCTGAGTTAAGATTAACCCTGTAAGCTGTGGAACCTATTTTCAGTTTCATTTGCATGAATTATACCCATGCCGTTAAACTGGCTCGAGACAATTTTCCCAGAATCAAACATTTGCGCTGGTTTGAAAATGCAGCACCGTAAACTGGGGTGAATAGGGACAACTTTTTCAGTTTTTCCTATATAGGCCTATCTTAGCAATAAATAACTTAGTACTGAAAGTTATATTTTTATATTTTGTAATGTCCCGTAGTGTGTTCATAACATATAACATAAATCTGCTTTTCTCTTCCCCTGAACATATATATTCATGTCCCTATTCACCCCAAGGTTGGGGTGAAAAGGGACAGGTGTTTATTTTTATTGTAATCCCTATTCAGCCACACAGAGGGGTGAATAGGGACATCATTTACCTCTTTAAAAATAAGTTGTTAACATTTATTACAAAATTAAAAACACAAATATTAATTTTAAACCTTTTGCCATCATTTTAATGGCACCAAGACACAAATTACCGTACAAATTCTAAAAGGACGACTGACCTAAAATTAAAAAAAAAAAAAAAGATTTTCCGAATAAAGCAGTCACTTTGAAAGTTGGTTTGGCTTGAAGTGTAATGTTCTCTTCGCACAGTTGGTGGCTTTAAAAAAGCAAGTTCATCAGCTTTTGAGAATTCGTATTCATCACGCACATCAGGGAACATGAAGACATCTGGACATTTGGTTGAGTGGCGACGAAAAGTCCCAATGCATTTGTCCTTTTCCTTTTAAAGTTCTTGTAGAAGCATTCCAATTAATATCTTCAAACCCTTATCATAAGAAAATTGGACCTTGACCCAGTCTCCTTCCTTCATATCGTTTATTCCTTCACTTGCCTTCTCACCTTCACTTGTTTTCTCCACTTCACAATCTTGTCCTCCATCACTCGAGTCTACTTCATTTCGAACAGATTCTTGTTGTTCTGGATAATCTTCATTAGCTTCCTCAAAATCACCTAGTCACACCTAAATTTTCAGATAAACGTATTAATTTTGTGCATTTTTTATCTGGTCCCTATTCACCCCAATTTAATGGAAAAAATATGCCTTCAACAAAAAAGTAAACAGCTGATTTCAAACTAACGGTACATTAACATCTATTATGTGAAAATACTCACTAAAACACACCCAAATGAGAATAGTATTGCAGTAACATATCAGTCTAGCCACAAGCTGATATCAGACAACATTTTACACAGTATGGAAATTCTAAGGAAATTAACATCCCATTAGCGGGTCTGCCGACACAAAAAATGAAACATTACAATTTTGGTGCCAAAACATATTGTAAACAACAGATTATCCATCTTAAGTGCACTGGTACCATCACCATAGACCAAAACGCAAGCGAGCTGCTTAATTCAATTTAATTTTCCCAGTTTTTGTCCCCATTCACCCCGTGTCTCTATTCACCCCAGTTTATGGCACACTAAAATAACGAGTAGGCTATAGTCAAGAATATTCTTGAGTAAATATTTATACACAGTGGTTTAGTCGAACCGGAACGGGCCGGAACGCCGTTCCGGAAAATATTTTCCCGCTTAAGAATGACGTAACATTTTTACATTGAGTAAGAAAATCTTATAATCTATACATAGCGCTGAAACGTCATGGGTGTACTCTAGCGGACTAATATCGACCCTTAGGGTTTTATGTTCATAAGATACGGTCGCTTTTACACTCCTGGGCGGTTTTCTGGTTCTCTAAGGTTGGCTACACTGCTACTGGATTCGAAGAGCGGGAAGTGAGCACAACTTTCTTCCACTCGTTATGTTTGTGTGAATTCAAGTTTTATTTTATGTTATGCTCAATGTGTTGCTATGAAGCAGATATTATGGAATCTCTCTGCAGTTAATGAACATCAGTAGCCCCGTAGTTCCTTCCAAGTTTTCAGTGGCTGTGAAAGTGAGTTGTGAGTGTGACCTTAAGTTTACCGAAGTGGCTGGGTTCAAAAAGCGTACTGGGGATGAAGATGAAGAATCAAAGAATTCTAAAAACGGTGTGTGATGGCTCAAGTAAAAACGAAACTGAATGGAGTTCCGAGAACATTAGTTTCATTAAAGACGTGAGTTAAATGTTGCTGAAACGTGTGATGCAGATTCAAGGGAGAATCCAGGTTATGGTTCTACACGTTCTACCATCGACTGTGAAATTCAAGGACACAACTACCGAAAACACGATTTTCCAGACTGTTGGAACGATTCTCAGTACCGTTATTTTTTTTTGTCAGAGAACAAGTGATTATTTGCAGAAAATAAAAATTTAGGCTGCAATATATGTTAAGAGGAAAGTAAATTAGGATTAGGAGTTTCTAAAGGGGCGGAACTTAAGCTCATGAAAGTAGGCCTATGGGTAGAATGCGAGGTTCATCCCAACGGAAATAATGTCCGACTCGTTGGCTGAATGGTCGGCGTACTGGCCTTCGGTTTAGAGGGTTCTGGGTTCGATTCCCGGGTGAGCCGGGGATTTTAACCTTAATCGGTTAATTCCAATGGCTCGGGGGATTGCTGTGTGTGGCGAATTCAACATTAGAAATCATCCTAGGTAGACATGTAGGTCGCCTAATAGGCCGTCTACTAGATAAAGACCTGCACCAGGCCTCTCCGGAGGTCATACGCCATTATTATTTATAACGGAAATAATATTAATCAACAACAAACAGGCCTTCGGAAAAAATATTTGAGCAAAAAATTTAGAATCTCACAAAAAACCTATGTTAAAAAATCAGAATCTAATAAAAAGATATTTGAAAGTTGCTTGGACACTATGAATGTCAGACACCGTTCGAGTATTTCGAACAGCATACTTAATTGTGAAGAGAAACAGACCCTTCGTATACCTACAGGCTTATGTTGAACTTCAGCAATTACATGGTTTAGATATGGATGAGTTCTTCATACAAATTTCAGTTGTGCTAATATTATCAAACGCGTTTCACAGGAAATTAGAAATAAAATAGCAAAATCAATAACAGAAAATCAGAGGAGAATCGGTATTATGTCTGACGAATCAACAACAGTTAGTGTAAAATCTGTTTTGGTATTATGTTTGAGATGTGCTCTTTCAGATAATTCTGAAGTTGTTTCCTTTTTCTGGGACTTGATAGAACTTGAATCACCTACAGCAGATGATATTACTCGAGGGATATTGAAGAATCTTTCTTCTTATGGGATGAATGAAAACTAGCATGGTCTAGCATGTGATGGGGCGCCTGTAATGTTAGGTAGAAAAAATGGAGTTGGAGCACAGTTTCAAAAGTTATTTTCAGATATAGTAATCTGGCACTGTTTAAGCCATCGCTTGGAATTGGCCGTTTCCGATACAAGAAATGAAGTTACAGGTGTTAACCATTTCCATTCTTTCTTTGACAAATTGAATTTTTTTATACAGCATGTCTCCCAAAAATCAAAGGGAACTCAATATTTGTGCTGCTTCACTGGAACAAAGAGTTAAGAATATTGGGAAAATATTTGCAATAAGGTGGATAGCATCAAGCCAGAGAACTGTAAAAGCTGTCTGGGAAAACTGTAGTGCACTAGTAAAACATTTTAGTGAGGCCAAAAATGACCACCAGAGTGACTCCAAGGAAAGGGAAAAATTCCAAGGTCTAGAAAACATTTTAACATGTGTAGAATTTCTAGAAAATATTGCAATTATGTATGATGCTCTTGTTGAGTTAGCTGATTTGTCATTAGAGTTGCAGAAAAGAGAGACAAGTCTGACAGAGGCTCAAACTGCAATCAAGTGCACTATAAAAGTGTTTAAATCTGTGTGTAACTCAGCTTCTGTGGAATACAACAGAACAGTTATTAAAGCAGCAGAAAACAAAACGTTTAGGAACATAGTATTACGTGATTCTAAAAAAGGTGTAAAAATTGACAGAAAGCAGTTTTTCAGAAGACTTGCGAACAATTTAAATAACAGGCTTATGGAAAATGTGTCCACATCATCTCATCTTGGTTTCAGCTCTAGTCAGCAGAGACATGAGAGAATGACAAAAGTTATCAGTGATTCAAAGGTATTATACAAAAATAATTGGCCCTCCACTTCTACTTTGGATATCTGCTATGGTGATGAGAGTGTTGGCAACTTTTGTGACATTTTCCACATGTCAGACAAGAGGAGGTACATAAATGCTTTTAGAAAGTATGTCGAGACCAAGGAAATTCCAGTGGAGCTGATGCCTTTAATCAAGACTTTACAGACCATTCCCGTCTCTTCAGCAGAAGCTGAAAGAGCTTTCTGTACCATGAAAGAGATTCACACCGAAAAGAGAAATAGCCTGCTGGTTGCAAGATCAAGCGTACTTATTTTCATAAGCAGCGTTGGACCTCCTGTGCATATATTTAACCCACAACCGTACGTCAAGTCATAGCAACGAAAGGGGAGACGTTCAGCTGATGAAACAACTTGTCGGAAATATGAGGTCGCTGATTTTGACACCCAGTACGAATCCATCTGGAAATTGCTGAATTAATAATGTGAGTTCCTGTAAATATTTTGTTCAAACGAAATCACTGTTTATACATATCCAGACCAGTGCAGAACTAAAATCAAACTATTTTTCTGATTTTTCTGTGTTGGTAGACGAAAGCTGTAGGCTTACAATGGAAAATCTGTATATTAAGGGAGAACGACATGCAATATGGACAAGAAATCAGTCAGGAAAGCAATGGCTAGAGAAGCATTTTCTAGGAGTGTTGCTTTATAGGGGAAGAAAGCTGAACGACGAGGAAAGAGGATGAGAGAAAAATCAAGCATTTAAGATGTGGATGTGGCGAAAAATGGAAAAGATCAATTGAACCTATAAACTGAGGTGTGAAGAGGAGGTGTTAAAGAGAGAGTATTTTTTTTATTTGCTACTTGTTTAACGTCGCACTAACACATCGAACGTTTTCGGCGACGGGAGGATGGGAAAGGGCTACAATTGAGAAGGTAGCGGCCATGGCCTTAGTTAAAGTACAGCCCCAGCATTTGTCTTATGTGAAAATGGGAAACAGCGGAAAACCATTTTCAGGGTTGCCGATGGTGGGATTCGAACCCACTATTTCCCGAATACAAGCTCACAGTTGCGCGACCCTAACCCTAAAGAGAGTTGGGGAGGAAAGAAGCTTGTTACAGATCGTGAAGAATAGAAATAAAAGAAAAGGAAGTGGATAGGACACAATTTAAGATGGGAATGCTAGCTAGTGGAGGTACTCGAAGGATTGGTACCTACTGGGAAAGAGTCAGAGGAAGATATCAGATGTTAGAAGATATAATCAGAACAGAAGGAGTCTATGGACGAATGAAGAGAAAGGCGGAAGATAGAAGAATGGAGGGCGATAAAGTGGAAACCTTCCGCTAGGCAGAACACTAAATTATGATGACTGTTTATTTCAATAGCTCATAATTTCTTCACCTTGTCCCAGTTATTTTTGAGGTAGCTGGAACCACCCAGGCTCATTTTTGGTTATTGCAGGTAGCCCTTCCTGACGCCACATGAATTTGGAGATGAAAATCTCAACCCAGAATCGACTGGATTTCGAAGCCCAGGCTTTCGGGTGAGAAGCTAGCAGCTAAGCCACTGAGCTAATCATTTCCCCCCGTTTGTTTAAATAGCTGGATGTGCACAATATCTTAACCATGTTCACATATTAGGTTAGGTTATTTCAAATTAGGACATGGTGATATAATATCAGAGTTGTGCCTATAATCACCTATGGTCTACAATTCGTCTGGGAATACCTAAACATTAATAGTCTTAAAATTTTAATTTCGTGTGGCTATTTCTAGCCGGGTGCAGCCCTTGTAAGGCGGACCCTCCGATGAGGGTGGGCGGCATCTGCCATGTGTAGGTAACTGCGTGTTATTGTGGTGGAGGATAGTGTTATGTGTGGTGTGTGAGTTGCAGGGATGTTGAAGACAGCACAAACACCCAGCCCCCGGGCTATTGGAATTAACCAATTAAGGTTAATATCCCCGACCCGGCTGGGAATCGAACCCGGGACCCTCTGAACCGAAGGCCAGTACGCTGACCATTCAGCCAACGAGTCACATTAATAGTCTACGACGAATAGAAAAAGTCAAGGCCGCATACTTTAAGAGAGTTCTGGTGCTTTCGAAGTATACACTATCTCGACTTGTGTATGTTCTGACGAGGGAATCTTTCCTGACAATGAGCTACGCTTCAAAATGTTACTACCAACGAGCTGTCCTCTTTCTAGCTCGTTGGTTACTACCATCCACGACAAATTACGATCGACTACTTGCGGAACTGAAGCAGAAAAGAGAAGGCATTTGGTTAGATTTCTATGCAACGGATGCTATGACAACGCGGGGATGGATGGAAGCGAACTACGAATTAAGACATATTGTAATTAGATTGGCTGTTCATGGTTTTCACTTTAAGCTTTGCAAAACCAAAACATTTCATGAACCTGAATTCGGATGCATGTGTAAATTGTGCGATCGTGAATGTGATAGTTACCACGTCTTAACATGTCCTAGAGGAAAAGCTCTTCTGCAAAGAACACAAGCCAAAAATTTGCACTAGGCTGCAAGACAGAACTGGAGTAAGTATACCACGCCGGAACACTTTACTTGGACAAAGAAATCTAAGTTGTCTAGGACCACGGATATACAATGCATTACCTGTGGACGTGATCAGTGGCAATCAGAATACACTGAAGAAAAGGATATTCACATGGCTCATTAACAATTATTACAAAGTAGATCAACTTATAAATTTCCATTATAATATTTAAATCAACTTGCACACTATTCCTCTACTAAGAAACCAACCTTCTCCTTAACCCATGCCCCTCCTTTCCAGCTTCCTGTTTAGGCCTATTACACCAAATGCAGAAAAGCAGTTCATAAAATTACTCTAATTAAATATCACTAAAATGTTAATGGAGTAAATGATATTCACTAGATGCCATGATGTACATAATCTAGCTATTGTATTTTTGAAGCCCACACACAAGTTTACCTTATGTGGGATTCACATTGTATCTTATACTACCTCTGTATGTATATGTAAGATACCGTACTGATTGTGAATAAAAATGTATGTATGTAAAAAATTAAGTTCTGTTCAGAAGAATGAGACGTATGTGGCTTGAAAATGTTAAAATTAATGTACTTTCATGGCCATTTGGCTGTAATAAAACTATTATTAATATCAGAGTTTACACTTAATGCCCATAAAAAAACAACAACAAACAAACACACGTACTAAAATTCAAAGTAGGGGAAAATATAAAATAGTAAGGAAAACGTAGGGACAACTTTTATTGCTCATCTGGCAATACTGATTGATACTTAAGCGACAAGCTGTAAAAAATACAGGACGTCACTATAGCATGAATCCATCCTAGAATAGCATCACTCATATTACAAGTCAACTTGATATTGCCAAAGATCATACCGAGACACATCGACGAAAGTAACAGACGTATTTTAATCTAGGCTTTAACCCGTCAGAAATGGATATGGGCTTACAGAACATATCACAGAAATCTATGGAGCATGCGCTAAATCCAAATTTCATGTCTCATCGAAGGCGCGTATCATTTTGAAAACTTTATTTTGTGTTTTGTCATAATCTATTTACGCACCAGGGTGACATTATGAAATGTGTTCGGAGTTCATATGCTGGATAAGAGCAGTGTATTGCAACAACCAAATAAATATCCCTCTTCATCGCTGAAAGAGATTGCGAATGTTTTCTTTACCTACAATCCGCGAAATCGATGATAATGCTTCCTGAAGCCACAAAAGTAATTTTACCATGCCTTATTGAAGTGACTGTGGATAATTAAACACATTACTAACAGTTCAGAAAAGCCTAACATGAATGACATGAGTATTATATTGGATTGGGGACAAAAAAAAAAAAAAAAAAAAAAAAAAAAGACCGCGCTGGTTGCCAATCTTCCCAGCTGATGCAAAAACAAATGAGGGCATTCGGGAGATAAGAGAAAGTGTGCGTTGATATCCCAATGCATAGCTCAGGCACAGTACTGTTTGTTGTTAAAGCAATGGGATAGTGCAGAGAACCGATACTTTGAAGATTTAATATAAATATATCGGCTGTGATGAGCATTTTGGCTTGGCAGCATTTTTGTATATCAGTCAGAAAGGGATGGCGTTCGCTTTGCGATAGTTTACATGTGAGAAGTGTGTATTTCTCTGTATTACTTTCTCAGTGTACTTGCATGTTGTTTTCAGGGAGCTATACTTATTATTTGACAAGTTGGCTATTGAAGAGGGTTCGTTTCTTTGTTGTTAAGAGCGCAAACGTCACATTCATTGATATTAATTGAAAGCGTGGTTCGTGTGTTCCACATCATGAGCGCTACTGGTGTAGTGATGGGTCGTTCATGAACGAACTGACTCTTTTGAACGACTCATTGGAGAGAGCTAGCTCAGAGCTAGCTCTCTCAATGAGAGTCGACTCTTGTAAGAGCTAGCTCCCTCCTTGCTCCTTGAGAGCTAGCACGAGCCGACTCTTTTATCAACAGCTAGTCGTTCAATTACGAGTCGACTCTTGTATGAGCTAGCTCCCTCCTTGCTCCCTGAGAGCTAGCACGAGCCGACTCTTTTATCAGCAGCGACTCCAAGAAAGAGCTAGCTCGTCACATCGACTCTCGTTCATTTCTAGCCAATGCCATGCCTCAGATAATCACGTGACGTACTGAAGCAGCTTTCTTTTTTATAGGCTGCCCAGTGTAGCCTCTTCCCGCATTCAGTCAGTGCTCTGGCTCTGAGTGCAGTGGTTGTGGGCTGTTTGTTAGGTACGTTTTTGTGCCATGGTTCTGGCAACTTGCAACGTAACGAAACAATGAAATGAAATAAACAACATGTTATTGAGCAATACTTACCTGTTCACTTCCTGTATGCACTCATAATCTATGAAGGATTTAGGGCCTAGTATAGATCCAGTAGGTTAGGAGCAAATAAACGACACGAAGTTCGGGTTAACTAACCTCAACTACGCACGAACGAACAGTCGCTATCCAGAATACTGAATATACCACTCGGCAAGTAGAAACGGCGTAGTTTTATTCTGTCTGAAATAATTAAGAAATACTCTGATAAATCCTCATCTGTTTCTTAAATGAGTTCGTAGTTATGAATTAACATATTGCCAAAATCTTTCGGTTTTACGGTACAGTGGATAAAATAATATACCGTAGTTTTAAATCGAATTAAGGCAAATAGAAACTAGTTTTGGCTTTAACATATAGGCTAAATAACTCATACCAATGTGTATACCGCAGTACATTTTCAAATAATTATTTATTGACGTGTAAGAAGTCCGACTCCTTAGCTGGATGGTCAGCATTGAGGCCCTCGCTGCAGAGGGTCCCGGATTCGATTCTCGGCCA
Organism: Anabrus simplex; assembly: GCF_040414725.1. Taxonomy (NCBI): domain Eukaryota; kingdom Metazoa; phylum Arthropoda; class Insecta; order Orthoptera; family Tettigoniidae; genus Anabrus; species Anabrus simplex. The sequence goes on from NC_090265.1 coordinate 672,117,403, forward strand.
AGTCGGGAATGTAATTCTTCTGGCTCGGGAACTGGGTATTTGTGTTTGTCCCAACACTTTCCTCTTCATATTCAGACAACACACCACAATACCAACCACCATAGAAACACGCAATATTGATTACATCCCTCCGCATAAGGTTAGCGTCAGGAAGGACATCCGGTCATAAAACAGGGCCAGCCGGGCTGAGTGACTCAAACGGTTGAGGCGCTGGCCTACTGACACCAACTTGGCAGGTTCGATCCTGGCTCAGTCCGGTGGTATTTGAAGGTGCTCAAATACGTCAGCCTTGTGTCGGTAGATTTACTGTCACGTAAAAGAACCCCTGCGGGGCTAAATTCTGGCACCTCGGCGTCTCCGAAAACCGTAAATGTAGTTGGTGGGACGTAAAGCCAGTAACATTATTACTTATTATAAAACAGGGCCAAATCCACATTTGCGGAACAGTTCGCACCCGCGAACCCACAAGTGTGGGAAAAGAAGAAGAAGAAGTAAGTTTAGATAGTGTAAGGAATGCCAATATATTGAACATATACGACTCATACGGTTTAATCGTTCTTAAAAAAAAAAAAAAAATAGAAGAGAGTGTGACGATACTGTACACGAAAAATAGGCAAAATGCTATGCGTACTGTAGTATACTTGGTTATATGTACATTTATGCTGATAGTAGTTTCCATTATTTTCGTTAAAGATCGCGTTTAATCAGCTATGTTTCCTACGCTGCATTAATGAATGAAAGAATCTGTTGTCCCAACGCGGAGTGTCAAGTGAAAAAATTTCTGCAGCTCCAGTCGAAAGAGGATATTCTGATGACATCTTTTGAGTGAAATGTAAACTACGTGCACAGGAATAGGAATTCTTCTTATGCTTATCTGGATTGCCGGGGTGGAACGGAAGTATTGCCAATATCTCGAACATACGTCCCGTACGGTGCATTCAATCTTGAAAGACATCATTTTAAGGAGAATGGAAGTTAGGCAAAGTAATATTAGATGTCATCAATCAACACTATATTTGTGACACGTTTCTTCGTTACTGTGTATAAAACTTTATCATCGGATTAATTGCAAATTTTGGCAGCAATGTATACAATGTATACATTTGTTTTATTCCAAGAGTAGCGTACCAAACTGACAAGCGTCTCGGTATAACACTGCGATAATACGACCTGGCCAATCACAACACATTCTCAGAGTCTGTGGCCCTGGCCGCTTTTTATTCCCATAATTCCTTGCTTTGGTGATGGCGACTTCGCGATTAGTTTGTTTACGATGATCAGCTGATCGTCAGTGATCGAATCCAGCCTATTTATGCCACTATATACGTTTGTCTGATAACCTAAAACAGAAGAATTAAATTTAACACACTAATAATTAAAACTCGAATACGAAAGGATACGATTCTTTTTTCGATTTACTATGAATGATTTCAGGTCGAGTTGCTCAGAAAACCGATGCAGTGTTTTTATAGTCCTCGTTAATAATTATGGAATTATTTCAGGTTGTTACACAGAAATCCAAGTTTAGACTTACGTAACCGATAGTTTTGCATAAGGTATTCGACATTTCAAGCTATGTTAGCAGAAAAAAACGAGGTTAGGGGTGTTTCTTATACATGATAATATAACTGATGAATTATGAAGGGTTCTATTAAGCCCATGGTGAATGATCTGCATTTAGAGCTGTAGCCCAATTGGAAGATTCCCTATCATTTTACCTAGTATTTTCTTCAATGATTTCAAAGAACTCGGAAATCTATCAAACATTTCCCATGATAAATTGATCCAATCCTTAACTCGTCGTCTTATAAATTATTTGCCCTAATTTGTCCTCTTGAATTCCAACGTTATCCTCATATTATGATCTATCCTACCTTTAAAAGCTCCTCTCCAAGCTTATTTGTCTACTAATGCCATTACACTCCAGTAGCAGATCAACTTATGGGAGGGGGCTTAAAGTTGCAAAATTATGATAGAACATAATTAAGGTGCTTGTGCATGCTTGAGTGTCATCATAAAGACATTAATACAAATGAATTATGTTGATATTCAGATTGCAGTACACTACAGAATCTTACATTAAAATACAGAAAAAACAATACGATCAAGCTCAGCAGTTTTACAGCGAATGGCATGTTCAGTTTAAATCTAAAATTCAACTTTCGAGGCTTCTTAGAAGACATATTCAAGATATCTGTTGGTTTTACAATTATGTATCTATGATTGTTAAAAAGAGCCACCCCATTGAGTCGACTTTCACGTGTTTACAATCAGTTTCCGTTTATTTTCTTTTATAAAATTTCCATGGGGTTTCTAACCACCAGTAAACCCGTCCCATATGGCTACGCCTGTCACATGCCATCTCTCTGCTGACAGCTCAGAGCATGCCGCTTAGTCGAGCATCTCGTCTCCTTACTCCCAGGTCTTTTCTTTCCAACATATTCAAAAACTACTCCTTTGTCGGAAATCACCAGAAGAAATTATGCTGCTTTCCTCTGGATCTTCTCCAGTTTTTGTATCAAGTAATCCTGGTGGGAGTCTCACACAGTGAAACCATCCTCTGATTGGGGGTGTTACCAGAGACTTATTGTATATGCCCTCTGTTTTACCTCCTTACTATAACCCTTAAATACCCTCATGTGTAACCTTTATGTACTATCTCATTCATGAATGAAGATCTTTCCTTATATTAAGACCTAGACCGTGATCCCCATGAGGTACTGTCACCTGATCAACAGAGTAATTAAATCTGAGAGGACTTTTCCTCTTTGTGAAAATTACAACCAGACTTTTCATCCCATTTACCATCATACCCTTGTCTCCTGTCCATCTCACAACATTGTTGATCTCCTTTTGTAGTCGCTTACAAACCTGCAGCTTATTTAATACATACAGTGTAACGTCATTAGCAAAAAAAGCCTTATCTTTGATTCCAGATAGCCATTTCAGGATCAGGTAATGCTTCAACTACTCTAATTCTGTGAGTTCTTTCTAGAAATTTAGCCACCCATTCAACCACTCTTTTGTCCATTAGCCATCATTTTCGTCAGTAATCTCTAATGATCTACCCTGTCAAAACCCTTGAATCAATACCTCCTGTGGGTGGGGGCAATAGAATGCACCCATGGCATCCCCTGCCTGCCATAAGAGGCAATTAAAAGGAGCCCAGGAACTCTAAACTTGCAAGCACGGGTTGACAACCATGGGGACTTTGGCTGAGTTCTGGCATTGCTTCCCTTTACTTACACACCAAGTTCTTCCCTTTCATTTATCCTATCCAATCTCCCTTGGTCATTTCTTGTTCTTTTCTGACCCAGTGGTATTAGGTTTTTGAGGTCTAGAGAGACTTTCACTTTACCAGTCTTCATGGCCCTCACCTTCCTTTGGCCGCTACCTTCTTTTTTCGAAGTGTCGAATCTCTTCCCTCTGATTCGTGTTAATAGAGGATGGTTGCCCAGTTCCTCTTAAAACAATAAACACCACGACCACGGATGGATACATATAGTCCATTCTACCTGAATCTAAATTATCTGCTATATCATGTTGGAATCCTACAAGTTGAGCCTCACTGGAATAACTTTTCCTAAACGTGTACAGCCTTCTATCAAACCAGAGCTTATATGCAACACATGTTAAGCAGGCCGGCCTGTAATTATCTGCCTTATGTTCATCACCCTTTTCTTTATACAGTGGGGCCAGAACTCCTTCTTACAAACAGTAAACAAATATTTCCGATATGGCAGCATATTTCTAGTAATTACCCTGAATTCTTAATAAAGCCAGCTGCTTTTTTTTTTATTTATTTAGCTTTTGTACCTTTTTTGAAAATGTCTTTATTATAATAGGTAAATTCCACTACTTTGCCTGTATTAGTCACCTCCTCAACCTGGAAATTAATCTTACATCCAACTATCTTTGCATATTGCTAACTGAATTCTTATGCTTTCTCCTAGTTCATTAATTTTCCCTGGAATGTCCATCCTGGAACTTGTGTCTGCCTTAAAGTACCTATACATACCCATCCATTACGGTATGGTACTCACTAAAATTCATATGGCTGTCAATTATGCTTGTCATCATGTTAACCTTAGCTGACTTTTCTTGCTAAATTAAATTTCCTAGTAAGTTCTTTCAGTCTCTCCTTACTTCCTCATATATTCCTATTTCTTTCTAACCTGCACCTCTGTTATAATACAGTGTGTCTATACCATTACTTACCACTTTAGAAAAATACCATACCTGTTTTCAAACTCCCCAACAATTAGTTAAACCCATCCCATAGTCCGTTTATATTTTCATTCACCATTTTTAACTGTTCATAATTTTTTTTTTAACTCCCCTCTGTCTCTCTTATCAACCTTATGATATTGCCTAATAGTCTTGCAGCATTCTATTCTCTCACATTTATTTTCAACTACAACAGAAATGATCTTCATGATCAGTTTTTCTATAGTGCTCATCTGGTTTTATTAGCACTATGTCTAGAATATTTTTCCCTCTATATGGTTTGTTACATCACTTTCTGATTCAGTTGTCCTTCTCAGATTAACTTATTCACCATTTGTCGGTCATGTTTTCTGTCATTCACATCAGTCACCACTGATCTGCATTTAGGGCAGTTGCCCAGGTGGCAGATACTTTGTCTGTTGTTTACTCATCTTCTCTTCAAGAAATACAAAGAATTTTTAAATTTATTAAACATCTCCCATGGTAAATTATTCCAATCACTAACTCCTCTTCTTATAAAATAATATTTGTCCTAGTTTGCCTTCTTGAATTTCAACTTTATCTTCATATTTTGATCTCAAACTTATTCGATTACCAATGTCATTCCACACTATCTCTCCGCTGACAGCTCAGAAAGTACCACTTAGTCTCCTTACACCCAAGTCTTCCCATCCCAAATTCTGCAACATTTTTGTAATGCATCTCTTCTGTCAGAAATCACCCAGAAGAAACCGAGCTGCTTTTCTTTGGATTTCTTCCATTTCTCGAGTCGAGTAATCATGTTGAAGGTCCCATACACTGGAAACTTACTCTTAATTGGGGTAATACCAGACTTATATGCCCTCTCCTTTACATCCTTACTGCAACCCCTCACAACCATGTGCAGAAATCCGTACCCTTTACTTACAATCACATTTATGTGATTACCCCAATGAAGATCTTTACTTATATCAACACGTACATACTTACAATGATCCCCATGAGGAACTTTCACCCCATCAATGCAGTAATGAAAACTGAGTGGACTTTTCCTATTAGTGAAACTCACAACCTGACTTCACACCGTTTATCATGTCCATCTTGCAACATTTTCAGTCTTTTTGCAGTAGCTTACAATCTTGTAACTTATTTATTACTCTATACAGTATGACATCATCTGCAAAAAGCCTTATCTCAGATTCCAGTTGTTTACTCATATTACTGAAGGTCCAATAATATTGCCTTGAGGAATTTCCCTTTTAATGATTGCAGGATCATTATCAGCATTGAAACACTAACTGCATTTTACAGTAATATGTAGGAATTATTTTTTCAATAAATGTCAACTCATTATTTTTATGTACATTCATTTATTAAAATAGTAATACAATGCTACATGAGAAAACACGTAAAAATGATACACTCCTCATCTTGCAGCCATTAAGAACTCATTGGTACTGTTTTACATTAAAGCTAAGCAGGGTATTTCGGAAGGCAAAGAAAGCTACAATGCTATTAAATAATTATGTAGAAGACACATTGAAAAATGAAAAATAATTGCCAACGACAAATTCATTAGTTCCAAAAATAAATGCATGGCAGCTTGTGCTGAAATAATGAAATAGCTAGGAAGGTAACAAAGGAGCCTGTAGCCATTGTGCCAAATATACTGAATGATTCATTTTAAAATACTGTAAAAAACATGTCTAAACTGGAAAATAATCTTGACTCACTCAAGGAGAATGAAGATACATTTACAGATATGTAGAGTAAACTATAAACTACCATGAAAAAGTGAAATAAAATATACATGGTATGAAGTTGCACCTAGGGAAAATTTTCAAAATAATTAAAGAACTCAGGAATTCCAGGACAGATGAGTACAATAGGCTCTCCTCAAAACCAAATGAATATGTTTGTATATTGTAGCTGCAAAGAATAGTCACAGCATGTACATGGATACTGATGAATACATATTTTATATTCAGAGCAAATCAATGGACAGCAGAATGAATGACCTGTTACACATTCTTTCCTGACACTATAAAACTCATCTGTCCTCCTGCTTTCAACCTTACATGAAGTGGAACTTTCCACTGTCACATCATCAATACACATTTGTGGACTGTTTTTGTGTCTCTGCCTTATATGTTGCACAGCTTTGCTAAGTTTTCCTTTATTTACTTTTAGCAACCTATCAAACACTTTGTGTTTTACCACTGACATCACAGCATTTATGCTCTTATCCATCCTACTGACTCGAAGACCTTTCATTACCACTTGTTTCAGGACTTGGTGGAAGACTTCTAAATGCATACTGGTATTAATGTGCATTTCTAATCGGTAACAATAGGCCTACTAGTATATTCCTTTTCGAAGTACACACCAAACTCTCTACATGTGTCATTATTTTCACAAGCATCTAGGAAGTTGTTGAGCTCACTGTGGAATTCAACTACGTTTTCACACTGCAACAACGTCCTTAGGTGTTTGTTACACAATTGCTTTGAATGCCTATGTACCATGAATTTTAAAGGAAATGTTCTTTCTCTAAGCCCTATACATATGCCACATGCATAGAAGTTTCTTCAAAGGGGCACCCGTGACTTCAACCCATGCATTAGAGAATGAAGCCTAATTATCAGTTATCAGTGTCTGCACAGGAAAATCAATTGCAGATATTGATTATTTGACAACATACCAAAAAAAAAACCATTTCAGCACATTGCAGTCTGTTCGATTAGAGTAACAGAATGCAACAGAGAATCTCTCACTGTATTCATCTAACATCAATAATGTTGTAAGTGAGAAGTCACAAGCATTTGTCCCATGAGTACTGTCCATACAAATGATTTATTTCCCAAACTCCACAAGCATTACTTTCTGCATATCAGTCATAATTATTAATACAAAATCATTCTCTGTCAATCCGTATTCTGGGTTGGAAATCCCTTGTAATTTACCAAACCGGACATACTCATTACCTTGTTCTTTTAACCTATCCATCCCAGTGCACACACTTTCTGACTCTGTTTATCACTATCTAATCTAAAATCACAAACAATATTACTCAGGTCATGTCTTTGCAGAAGGTGTAGCCTGGTAATCTGCTTAGTATCTAAATTGTCTGTGATATTTTTCAGAACAGTGTTAAAGGGAATATTCTGAGCCAACTGGCCAGCAATCTGCTCTCTCTCTCTCTTCTTTTGACAGCAGGATATGCCCAACTCCTCTGCAATGTCCAAAATGTACATTATTGTAAATAACATACACACTCGATTTATTTATTTTACACGAACCCTGAAATTTCATATGCCGTATTCCCTTTCCTCTTCTTTTGACCAATCCACTGCGATGACAGAAATAAGTAGATCCTTCAAGGGCTGTAGTGTCGTGGGGTTTGGTTTGGTAGTTGTCGATGTCCTCTTATGTCTTGGTGGACTAGTTAGAAAATATCTGGATTGAGTGGCTTTTTTTCCTTTGATTTCCATACCTTAAATTCTTGAAAAGAATAGAAAAATTGAATTACTAGTTATTAACATTAATAAACTTATTGCACAGCTCAACTTGTATTATGGTAAGGGTCATTACATAAAAACTCACAAACTACAACAAATTAGACATTTACTTTTTTTATTACTAAACTTGTTTGTAGAGTACTCGTTCCCGCCTGGTGTCCATAATTGTTAAGGCGTTGAAGTCTGCATGGTCTAACACCGTGGTTAGCCGGTTCAAGTCCCCTTGATCGAAAACATTTTGGCCATCAGAATCTTTGGCCACCAGGGTAGAGGAGGTGGTGATATACAATTTCTAATCACTAGATTGCGTGCCAAAATCCTGGAATAAATTCCAAACCTCTCCGCAGTGCTCATATAGAGTGAGGGCATATGACGCTGTTGATGGTGATTCGTCCATTGGTTGGAGATGTTAAGCCTTGAGCAGACCCCTTGGTGCTATTCGTCAGGAGTAGGCTATATGTTGGCACAGGGTTTCACCCTCTCCCTTTCTACTATCATATATCACGTCATTCATTTCATCTCATTAACTCCTCTGATGAGGCTGACGCCAGGAAGGGCATCCGGTCATAAAAACCCACCACGACTGATTCATCTCACCGTATTCCTGACCCCGTAGATAAAACGGAACAAGGTTTGGACATTGTTTGTAGAGTACTGTTTTGGTGATCTAATGTTTATTGTAGATAAAACGGAACAAGGTTTGGACATTGTTTGTAGAGTACTGTTTTGGTGATCTAATGTTTATTGTAGATAAAACGGAACAAGGTTTGGACATTGTTTGTAGAGTACTGTTTTGGTGATCTAATGTTTATTGTTGTTTGGCCAACCCTTGTCCCGTTTCTGTACGGGGTCGGGTATGAGGTGAGGTGAGATGAATCTGTCGTGGCGGGTGTTTATGACTGGATGCCCTTCCTGACGTCAACCTCATCAGAGGAGTTAATGAGATGAAATTAATGATGTGATATATGATACTAGGAAGGGAGAGGGTGAAACCCATGCCGGCACGTAGCCTACTCCTGTCGAATAGCACCAAGAGGTCTGCTCAAGGCTTAACGTCCCCGTCCGACGGACAAATCACTATCAACCGCGTCATATGCCCTCACTCCATATGAGCATTGCAGAGAGGTTTGGAATTTAATCCAGGCTTTTGACAAGCAATCTAGTGGTTATAAATTGAATACCACCCCCTCCCCTACCCTGCCAGCCAACATTCTGATGGTGAAATTTTTTTTGACCAACGGGACTCGAACTGGCTAACCTCGGTGTCAGACAGTTTAGACTTCAACGCCTTAATGATCATGGCCACCAGGCAGGCCGATCTAATGTTCATTGTTGTATTTTAAAAATGACTATCTCAACATAAAAATGTGATTTCCGTGCATACTTCTATAAATAAACTTTGAACTTGAGAATTTTAAGTGAGCTTCAGATAATTTTGATAAATACCTCTAAGTATGGTCTGTCTGTTAAGTTGGATCCTCAAAAAGCACCATTAAATTCAAGTACCACTGGACTGGGCTAGGACTGAACATACCAACTTGAGCTCAGAAAGCCAGTGCTCTACTGCCCTAGCTACCCAGCCCAGCCTGAACAGCTGATCAGTATATCCAAGCACTGAATTACTCAGAAAAAAAATACTGGAAATCACTCCCGAGTATGAATATCCACAGCCTGTTTCCAGTCATTCAACCGGGTCAGGAATGGAACACGTGAAGCCCCATCTAGTGGTGAGGATAGGACCTGTGCCGGCTGCCGAAGCCTGTTGCACTTCTCTGGGGCAATGATTAATAACTGACAGATGAAATGATACTGGAAAGTATTGCTGGAATAAAAGATGACAGGGAAAACCGGAGTACCTGGAGAAAACCTCTCCTGCCTCCTTTTTTGTCCAACACAAATCTCCCATGGAGTAACTGGGATTTGAAACACGGAATCCAGCGGTGAGAGGCTGGCGCACTGCCGCCTGAGCCATGGAGGCTAGAAATCACTCTTCAAGTGCTACTATTGACTCCACTCACCAAGACTTGTGCAACTTGATCCAACAACAGGTTTATTTCTTTGGAAAAAAAAAGTAGTGGTTATATATTATTTTCTGGAAAACTATACTTCTATTTTTCAAAATGCAATTCTTTACATCTGGAACAAACCAGTCGCTATTTAATTTCCTTTTCCAGAGTTTCAAGTAAGCTTACTGTATGACAACATAGTAGACATGATGCTGTATAGGCTTTTGGACATATGCCGTGTGAAGAAAATAAGGTGAAATTCTTAACGTTTCGCAGAAAACTGTGCTCTGCATCCTCAGAAGAAATCTCGACTGACCACGAGAAAGGCTTCTTAAACAATGACAATTTCTTTGCAGTTACCTCAAAAGATATTAAAGTACCGTATAAATTTTTTCAGAGAAAGTTCATGAATTACATGAGGATGTAACAAATATTATTTCATAAATTTAGGTAAATACCTCGCAGATTCTGGCAAAGAGATGAGCACTTTTCTTGCACTTCAGAAAGACAAAGATTTAATGGTATCGGTGGTGCTGTCAATGTTTTCTTTGAATCTAAAAGTTGATAAAACAGATCTTTAACTGTCACAGGAACCATATTTGTGGACAAAATAGATTATAGAAGATGTAGCCTAAACATCCAGTTTGTCAAGAACTGTGGAATGGAGAAAATAAGGACAGATTATAGACAAGATTAAGGAAAGTAGGTATTCAATCTTACTATGCAAACATTCCCATCTCTAAGTTATTCCTGAAAATTAAAAATAATTACTTTATCTAAGAATGAAAATAATGATGAAATATTACATAAAATGCAGGTTTCCGTTAGATCAATCGGTGTGACATCAACACACTGACTTCCTATGCTAATTCTAAAATGGAAATCAGAATTCACTCCGGCCACTTCAGCCTTGCAACAATTATATTTCACAGGGGAAAGTAATCATCATGCCTTTGCTGGCGAGATGTAGTGTTTACAGTGCACTATGTCTTCTGGTATGGGCTATATCAAAATTGTTACTTTCATTGACCTGTCTCAGTCTCATCCTTGGCTTTGACAATATGAAAGTGACTGAGGTATGGGTGATGCTAGTAATACCATTGTTTATGCAGCCAGTCCCTGTTATGAATGGTGTGAAAATATCACTCATAGGGTCGGTTGGTGCATGCATTTCAGTAGGCTTGGCAGACTGATATGTAATAGCAACGGCTGGCACGGTCAGGAAAGCAACGGGAAACTACCTCACTCCTCATTTCCCTAGTACGCCTTTTCAGTGACGCCTAGGCCATTTATGACAGCTATTGGCAGAGCTGGAGAGGATCAAACCAGCCTTCAGGCTGAATACCCAACATACAAGTACAAGTAATCATCCTGTATTCAAAACAGACATATAATTTAAAATGTAGGGTTGCATCATGGATTAATATGTTCGGAATTTTGTGCACATTCTTTCCAAGGATATAATGCTGTAACTGCTAGAACTAGATAAGTCTTAACAAAATTTCTTAAAATAATACTTTAACGAATTCAGCAAGAACCACAGGTACCCTTCTTGAGATTTCAAAGAATGGTAAAATGTAGTTAGTGCCAGTATAACAATTTTAATGAAATCTGAGATTTCACCCTCATGCAAATAACTTATTTCAAATAAATACTGAAAATATTAAGGAAAATCTTTCTGAAAGCATGAATTTTGGTTGCGAGTACATTTCGAGCATCATTAGGCCTAATGGAGCTATTAATAGGAACAGAAAATTATACTGATTTAAAGAATATTGGTACTGGTATTTAATGAACATGTGAGGAAAATACATTTTGTGAAGAGCTTGTAGCAGATTGTGATATTTCATGGAATAGGCCTACCCTTAATAAACTTTAATGAACATTTATGCATTCAACTATCTCCATACGGATTGCCTAACTAGATACAGTGAACAAAAATACGAATATGAAGATCCGTTGCATAACTATTATGATACAATGGTTGAACATTCTTCCCACCTTTCTTGTTACTGAAGACATTCCTGTGATAGAACATCCTTCAAGAATTAATTCACTGTGGTCATGCAACACATGCTGACTCAACTCTTGGTGATTCGCAGTGATATACGGACAATTCACCACTGAAATGAAAAAAACAGGCTTTTGAGTAAGAACATACTAATCCATTACCTCTAACCTATTCAACTACTAATATGGAAATCGTCAGCACTTACCAGGACAGTCTATATGAATTTTGAATCTTCTCGCTGACTGTATGACGCTCATATGTCCCCGTAACTCTCGTTCGCTGGATGTGTCCCAGCTACAAAATTTACAAGTAAATCCAGTTTCATTAAGCCGCCCACGCTTTAGTGATTAAGATGACAACTTGTGTAGGCTACTTGTAATTTATGTCTCTTTAATTTTGCATCGTGTAGATAGCAGAAATTATCCGAATGAACGTATTAACCACACTAGAAATGATCCAAATGAACTTATTGACCATGTGTTGACGCAATTCAAACAAATATTAAAAATTATTCACCCGAACGTATTGGCCACATGCTAAACACAATTCAAACAACAACTTTTCCCTCCACTTACGCAAAAACAATTGTTAATCAATTTTCATATTTACTACGATTCATACCAGATGGCAGCACTTTCGTAAAAGGCTGAGGCCACCAGCGGCCATACTTTTCAAGAATGCATTCTGATTGGCCAGGTCGTATTATCGCAGTGTTATACCGAGACGCTTGTCCAAACTGTACATTGTGTTGCTATCTGTTGTGTAAAAGGTGAACTATCTCGCATCATCTCGCTCCTTCAAATAAAGACGGGAGTCATGATTAATCTAGAAGATGTAAAATCACGCTATTTTGGGCGCTTATGAATAAAAAACTCATGGCTTAGTGTATACTATAGTAACTTACATCCCATTACATTCTTAAACAATTATTTATTAACGTGTAAGTATTGCCAATATCATGAACATACGTCTCGTCACGGTGCATTCAGTCTTGAAAAGCATCATTTTAAGAAGAAAGGAACATGGGCAAAGTAATATTAGATGTTATCCATTAATACTGCATATTTGTTAAACATTTCTTCGTTACTGTATATAAAGCTTTATCGTTAGATTATTTGCCAATGTTGCCAGGAGTGCATTTGTTTATTTGTTTTATTTCAAGAGAAGCTTTCTGAACTAGACGTTGTGCTGCCATCTGTTGTGGAAAATATGAACTATTTGCGCTATATCGTTCGTTCCCGGAAGTCATACAGAGCGACCGGAAGTCATAAAGAGCCGTCTGCCCTAAACCGGATGAACGAATGAACGAACGAACCTGGAGCGGAGAGCGGCCTCTGACTTCCTGGCTCGCTCCTACCTTCCCGCTCCCAAGAGTCGACTCTTTTGAACGACTCTCAGTTAGGAGCGGGAGCGAATGAGCTAGCTCCCTCAAAAGAGCTAGTTCGACCCATCACTATACTGGTGTGTTGTAGTAGAAGGTTAAAGGTGTATCGTTTTCGTACATTTCGGGTTTATTTTCTTCCCGAATAAAATGCCAAGTGATGTTCTTTCACAGTTTACGTGTAAGTTATCAGTGGAATCTAAATCACTTGTTAGGATTGTTAGTTTATATGTATGTTGATTAAGTTCATCACGTCTTTGTGTTGTTACAGGAAGGCTGCTGTCAGATAATGCCCGTCAGATTTAGAATGGGAACATATATCATTACGAGATTATGATGGAATCACGTGTGCCTTTTTAGTATATTATTGGAAGATATGTTCAGTTAACATTTAGTTCTACATCTATCATGTGTGAACACTTCTGGGAGCCACTAGCTGAAGTACATCTTGGCTTGACAGGCCATCCTAATGAAGGAAATATTTATTGCCTCTGTAGCAGAGTATTTATACGGTAACAATACAGATAATTTATTCATGAATTAAACGATTGTTTTTTCGAGTTTGCCTTGCGATTAATAAGGTCATAAGTGATTTATTCTGTAATTTTCCCTCAGTAATGGTGAGCAGCTGTATGGGGGAATGGGTGAGAAGGCAGATGGCAGTGAGGAGGAAAATACTTACCTGGAAACCATTCCAACAGAGAAAACTGATTTTCAGTTGTACAGTCCCATTTCTGAGCCACCACCTGTGAAGACTGTTGGAAGACATGATGTGAGTTTAAGGTTCTGCACAGTTGTAGTACACTACCCCTATTTTCTGTCTGTGTGTCAAGTAATTTTGTAATTTATGAATGGATATTGTTTCAGACGTGTTGCAGTTTTCTTTGGTTAAACTGTCAGATTATGTCTTACAAAGGGATTGCATAGGTTATGTATGTTTGTCCCACTATGAAATTTAAATCGTTAACAAATATTTTTCTAGATTGGATTATTTTGAAAATATGGCCTGAATTTCATGTTTGTCAACAAAAAATTCCTAACATTATGTCAATTTTTGTAGTGAATGCTTCAAAAAATTGTATTAATTTAGAGAGATTTGATGCTGAAGCATTTCAGTCTTTTGAAAGTAAATGTGTGATTGTGTTTCATTGCTAGATGTATCAAGACAATTCCACAAAAGTTGTGTCCAACTATTCACAACTTCTCTTAAACGTCATGGTCATACTGCCAGCTAGTTTTAGAAAATTAGTATAAAAATTCCAACATGATAGGCCTACCTAACTGTATTGCCCAATGTTAATATCAGGTGGGTTGAATGGCATATTGTTGTTGATAATCATTCAAGTACTTAGATGATCACATGTATAACTTGTGCATGTCCACATCTTTTGCTGCTTAATTGAAGCATTTTTAGTACCTACAGTTTTGTATCAAATCAAATTAAAAGTTAAAATATATATGTTGTGCCATTGCACATGATCCTTTGAAACAGTTGATAATGTGGAACACACTTGCTGCTCAGCTGTTGATTATGTAAGATTGCACTGTAATTTGATAGTACTTCCGTTGACCCTTCACAGGTTAAAAAGCATACACAAATTATGTGAAACGATACTGGAAGTAGCGTAGAGGAGTGATCTTTCCTTTATGCTTCCCAGGGATCCACCACCCGCCCCTAGAAGCACTCTTACTTATATAGAGGAATTAAGACGAGTGACTGGAAATCTAAGATTTGCGAACATTTTGTGTGTTGCTATTGGCCGGCTCGGGTTAGCTTTCATAAAGACAAGTTTTCCATTGTCTCTGATTAGCTTGCATAATGTGTTTCTGCAAGGCTGCCACCTTAGTTGAAAATAAGAATACCGTGCAGTTTCAGATTGTCACAATGTGCGCCCTTAACTTTACTTTTAGTTACATTTTAGCAGAACTCCAGAGGATACTATTATCTGCGCACTTTTTAGCGATAGATTTACACCCTAGTGCTGAATTGGTCGACTTAAGTTATCTTCAAGATTCGTATTGGCAACCTTTGAAACACAAACTAAGAAACTCTTATGATCGCTGTGCGACATCTGGCGTACACTTTACGTACTTGTACTGTTGTTGTTTACACAGCAAACCCAAACTATAGAATTCATGCTAGGAGCACGTTTCGCATCGAGAAATGTTATATAGTATTATTTATTGTGTGTGTGACACAGTTGTTGGCATAAGATGATAAAGGTTTAGAAAATTCATATCGATCGATCATATTATCGATTCCATTCTGATTTCATTTCCATTCAGTTGGCAGTATTACCGGAACTGGCAGTGCTCCCCCCTTACTCCTCAACCCAGTACAAAAATCTATCACTAAGAAGTGCGCGTACAGTAGAGACCTATTGGCCACTTCGTAACCCTAACCTCTGGCTTACCCCTCCAGCCCTCCTTTGCTTGTCTTCAGCCCAATGGTCTTGTCACTAACCAGGCCTAACCAATCCAGCCGAATGGTCATGCCACTAGACAGACTTAACCAATCTAAACCAATGGTATCCTTCATTAGTGTGCTGTGACGTCTAAACTGCACCATGTTGGATCGGTAACCTGTCTTTCGCGAAGGGTCGGTGGAAGCTTTACCATTCATTTCATACTCTGCCAGCCTTTGGCTAGCACTACATGAAGTATCTTAGTAGGTTAGAGTTCTTAATTACTTCAAACTTCATGATTTAGTGTTATTCTGTTCATGAAATTTTAAGCCTTCTTTCCATATTATTGAGATTGGATTTAAAAAAGAGTTAGTATTCTTGATGGGCCAATGACCTAACTGTTAGGCCCCTTTAAACAGCATGCATCATCATCATCATCATCATCATCGATATTCCTGATGCCAAAGTTTGAGCAGAAGTTGGCAGGTTCAATCCTAGCTTGGTCCATTGTTACTCGAGGGTGCTCAGATAATCGGTTTTGTGTCTATAGATTTATCAGCATGCAAAAGAACATCTTTCCTTGATGTCTCTGATAACCATAACATAAAGCCAATAATATCATTATTCAAATTTTATGGCCTTCAGTGGGCCATTTTAGTCAATTTTATAACAATTTTTTTTTTTTCATTTTCCTGTCAGCCCAGTACTTCTTCATTCTCTCGGATCTCAACTATTTTTCTGAAATCGCCCGTCCCATTGTCTGTCTGTTGATCTTGGTTTGTGGACTGGTTTGTCTGCGAGTCGTGATTGTCTGTTTTGTTTTTAAAATTATTTATTGTAATTTCTAGTTCCATCACATCTTCTTTGATTTCTGTAATCCATCTAATGTTGTCTTACTGTTCCGTAATTTTTCGGTAATTCTCCTGGTGATCCTGTGTGTTCTGGTGTTCTGAGTAGATGTCCAAAAAATGTATTATTCTTTTCTTTCTGATTGTGCCCATTGCTGGTTCCATTTCCTTGCTAGTTTCCAGTGTCCATTTTCTCAGTATTTTTTGTTTATGCACCAACTTGGGTATACTGTCTATTTCTGCAGTGTTGGTTGTTTTGAAAATGGTTTTACTTGCATATGTTATTTCTGGTTGTGTAAGCGTTATGTAATTTTAAATTGTGGCTGTAGAGAGTCCTTTTTTATTGTATTGTTCTTGGTGATATAACGTGCTCTGGTCATTTTTTAAAATTCTGTTATGCCATGTCTGTTTTTCGTTGAGGTTATGTTATTATTTCACCTAATTATTTAAATTTGTTTATGATTTTGATTTCCTGTTCATCTGTTGTGATTTTATTTACGGATGGTGGGTCAGTTAACATGATTTCTGTCTCTTCGAAGGATATTCTGCTGACTGCAATTCCTCATACGTCGGGCAAACAGGACGCAGTTTCATCACTAGATATTCAGAGCACGTCAACGCTATAAGATACAATAGGTTTTCAGCAATAGGTCAACACATCTCTGACTCCAACCACAAGTTTACCGACATTGAACACGATTTAGAGATCCTTCAAATGGCCAATAAAGGGCCTCTCATGAACATAATCGAAAATTGTTTCATCCATTTCGATCAATACTTTAATCCTAACTTCAACTTAAATGAAATCTCTGACAAGCCTAATATCCTTTTCGATTTCTTAATTAACTTGTTTAAAAATATCAGATTTCCAAACACTAGCGCTATCTTTCAAGCCATGTGCAATCCACATCCCCGTCACTTACCCACACTACTTCATCCCTCTGCCCCACCATAGCCGTACTCTTCAGCTTTAGCTCCTCCTTTTCCCCCTTCCCCTCCCCTCACTCTCCCTTCCCTTCCGCTACTCGGCCTCCATTATAGCTCTATTCATTAGCCCAGCTCCCCTCCTTTCAACATCTATGCCATCATGCTACTCAAGGTGAGTTCGCCTCCTTTCCCTTATATTTCTTTTGGCTATGTACGTTTATATGACGCCTAATTTGGCTTTCAATCTTTTCGTCAGGTCTCCACGTTTCCATACTGAACTGGGAAACGTGACATTAATTCAAATTATGATCTTCACAAGACCACATTGTTGGCTTCAAAACCACCTGAATTAAGCCTGTTAATTACTGCAACTTTAGAGAACAAGATTATTCTTCCCACTGATAACATGAGGCCTTATGTTCTACAAACCTCAAGCTGGACTACTTTCTCGTGTATCATACCCTAACTATTGTTACCTTCTCCGTTTTGATTTCATTGTTTTAACTTTTGACAATTTAGCTTTCAACATTAATCCTTATATTTGCTGTCATGTGTTTTATATTTCAACTAGTCGTAGTTTAACATTTGTCTTGTAGGTGCTATCATGTGTTATATATTGCTATTCGATAAGTTGCATTTTGCTCAATTGATTTGTTGGCTGATGATGACGCGCAATGAGCGTCGAAACTAGTACCAACCTTCTCTAGACGTTATGTGATATATATTCACATCAATAAACATTCATGGTATTGAAAAGGTGGACCTTTAACATTTTCATTTTACTGTAACCCCAGTTCAATACGGAACAAAATGAAGTTTCTAACTTTCAAGGATATTCTGCTGTCGATTTTCTGTGCTATTTCCTGTAGTGATTTAACTTGTCAGGCTTCCTGAATGTTGCTGGACAGGAGAGCAAGATCATCAGTGAATCCCAGGCAGTTTAAACTTATGCTGTCTTCCAATTTTGATATTCATCAGGTTATCCTTGTACCATATTCCAAGGCACCGAACGGTGATGATGAGAGGCAATCTTCCTGTCTTAAATCTGTTTTCTTGTGAAGAATGGCTCAGAAAATTCCCCTCTGAAACTTTACTTGAAACTTTGTGTTGGTTAAGGTGAGTTTTATCAGTTTATTGTCCGGCTCCATGGCTAAATGGTTAGCGTACTGGCCTTTGGTCACAGGGGTCCTGGGTTCAATTCCCGGCAGGGTCGGGAATTTTAACCATCATTGGTTAATTTCCCTGGCATGGGGGCTGGGTGTATGTGTTGTCTTAATCATCATTTCATCCTCATCACGCCTATGGGCGTCACATCAAAAGACCTGCACCTGGCGAGCCGAACCCATCCTGCAATCTCCCGGTACTAAAAGCCATACACCATTTCATTTCATCAGTTTATTAACTTAGTTTGATTTTATTACCATAATTTTGGGTGAGAGTCCAAAATTTCTTAAGATTTTCAATATTGAAGATCTATCGATGGATAGTCATAAGCCTTCTTAAGTGTTAAGAGGCTTGTTTTGTTTCCTGAATATGCCATGACTAATTTTAAAATGATGAGAAGCCAAGTGAACATAGACGGAGAACAGTTAGAGAATGTAGAACACTTTACATATCTGGGTAGCATTATTAATGGAAGTAATGAAATCAACCGTGAAATTAACTAAGTAAAGGTACAACATTTTATCCTCAAGTCAGAGAGGTTTTATGGGATGACAAAATACTCAAGAGAAGGAAATTAACATTATATAAACAGTATTTCATACCAATTGTAACATACGGACTAGAAATGCTGGTAACAACTAATAAGAGACAAGATAGTAAGATCCAAGCAGTAGAAATGAAATTTTTAAGAACATTGGTTAAAAGGACAAGAAGAGATAGAATTCAAAATATTAAAATCAAAGAAGAGCTAAATATAGAATCGTTAGGACAACATACAGAAAGCAAGACTGAGATGGTTCGGACATGTAAAAAGAATGGAAAACGAACGGGTAGCAAGAAGGGAATTGGAAAGAGACCAGTTGGAAGACCGAGAAGAAGGTGGATGGATGAGATTTGGAAGGACATTAGAAAAGCTGGATTGGAAGTGGCGGAAGTAATGGAGCAGGAAAAGTGGAAGGACGGAAAGAAGTGGAGGAGGCTGGTTAAACACCCCGGGTGACTGGAGTGGGACATTGATGATGATGATGATGATGATGATGATGATAATGATTTTACCGAGTGAGTTGGCGGTGTGGTTAGAGGTGCGCAGCCGTGATCTTGCATTCGGGATGTAGTGGGTTTGAACCCCAATGTCAGTAGCCCTGAAGCTGGTTTTCTTTGGTTTCCCATTTTCACATCAAGCAAATCCTGGGGCTGTACCTAAATTAAGGCCATGGCCGTTTCCTTCCCACTCCTAGCCCTTTCCCAAACCATCATCGCCATAAGACCTATCTGTGTTGCTGCGACGTAAAGCAAATTGTACAAAAAAAAAAAAAAAATCCTTAGGTTCCTTGCAGTTTAAAAGTACTGTATATTGAAACTTTTGCCATGATTTTGGCATCTTCCTTGTTACTTTGTGCCATTTTTTTTCCATCCACTCACTTTTCAGCGTTAACATAAGCTCACCAAACAAAAAAATTAGTCACCCCTGGAGAAATCATTACAAGCATCATTTAATACCGTGTAATTCCGCCTTTGGACTTGATAACCTCCTGGATTCGGTTAGGAAGTGGGTCCACAAGGTTGTGCTGGTACATCGCATCCAGATTAAGCCACTGGCTGAGGATTTGGTCAAACAATTCCACCAAATTGTGGGGAAGCTGGTGTCAGCATTTTACTTGCTGCTCCAACTGGTCCCACAGATTTTCAATGGGGTTCAGGTCAGGTTCTTTTGCAGGTCATTTGAGAAGTAATAGGTTGAGGGAGTGTTCATAAAACCAGTCACATATGTGTCCAGCTCGATGAACTTTGCTGTTGTCATTTTGAAAAATCCGAGTTTGTTTTGTTTGTCCACTCCTTGTTCCGTTGCTCTACGGGGTCTGGTATGAGGTGAGATGAATCTGTCGTGGCAGGTTTTTATGACCGGATGCCCTTCCTGATGTCAGCCACATCAGAGGAAGTTAATGAGATGAAATGAATAACATGATATATGATAGTAGGAAGAGAGAGGGGGAAACCCAGTGCCGGCACATAGCCTACTCCTCTCAAATAGAACCAAGGGGTCTGTTCAAGGCTTAACGTCTCCGTCCGATGGACGAATCACCGTCAACAGCATCATAGGCCCTCACTCCATATGAGCACTGCAGTGAGGTTTGGAATTTAATCCAGGCTTCTGGCATTCAATCTAGTTATTGGAAATTGTTTAACACCACCTCCCCTACACTGCCAGCCAATATTCTGATGGTGAAATTTTTTTTGACCAACGGGAGTCGAACTGGCTAATCTCGGTGTCAGACCGTTTAGACTTCGATGCCTTAATGATCATGGCCACCAGGCGGGCATTGAAAAATCAGAGTATGAATAGCATATTCATCAAGCAGATGTTGACTGAAAGGCAACATCTGATCATCCAGAATGTTTAAATAAACGTGCTGGTTCATGTTAGTGGTCACTTCAGTGAGCAGGTCCAATCCATGGTACGAAAAACATCACCAAAACATCACAGACCCACATCTGGCTTGAACCTGACTTTGCACACATCCAGGATGAAATGCTTCATTTGTCCATCAGTGCATTCAACGACGTGCATCATTGGAATCCAGGTAGAAACTTAATTCGTCAGACCACATTATGTTCTGCCAGTCAGCTACTGTCCATGTTCTATGATTTCTAGCCCATTGAAGACTTGCAGCTTTATGTGCCTGTGTGAGCAATGGTCTCTTGTGAGGTGACAGACTCCAAATGTCCATTGCATGGCCTCTGTTTGATTCATGGCCAATGAATGTGAGATTTTTGAAATTAAAAGCCATGTCCCTGTGTGTCAGATTCCACACAACACTGCAGGTCCTATGGCTATGATCACAGTGATGTTCACAGTCACATAAAACTACAGGCGTATTTTCCATGCGACTTTGGGCAAGGAGTTAGACCTTCGGAATTGGTGCCATCTAAGTGGCGTACCTGTCAGTTTTGACATTCTGGTTGTGCTGTTGTTCCTTGAGAATGAAACTGGAATATATGGTAGCATGAGTTCTGAGAACTAATAATAATAATAATAATAATAATAATAATAATATGGTCTTGGCTCACAGAGTTGCAGGACTTCTGAAGTGGTGCTATCTAGATGACTGGCTTACCACTTTTGAGATTCTGATTGTGTTGCTATCCAGCAGAGAAAGTGGAACTCCTCTCGATGGTTCCTATAGCTGTGTTAATTTGTTGGCTATTGCCGAATACACCACCAGAGGTCTTTAACTTGCCAGCAACAGTGACATAGTGCCAAAAGTTTTGCCTTCCTGTAAAAAATAAGAGTACCTTGGCTGTTCAAACCCAGGATCTTGTGATTAACAAATTGGACACTCCACCTTCGATCTACTGAGGCAGTCTGAACACAATAAGCTCATATAGATCCAGTAATTTCACGTTTTCTTCCTAACCCCAAAAGGTTTACAAGTAGGCTTGCAGAGTGTAGGAAATCTTATTTTCCTACCTTTCATAGTCCTTCCTTTCTTTTATGGGACTATTCTTAATGTGTTAAATCAATCAACACACTCATCTTATTCTCTGAGTTTGCAGTTCATGGCACTTCATGGCATGTTACAATACATTGCTAATATTCTTTTATTATTTGTCAGCTTAATTTTTTTTCTGTGTGGTTTTCAATTTGTGTTTTCTTTTTCAGGAGGAAAGTGTTAGCTGTTACTGCAGCGCCTCACATACTGACAACAACTATTCAACAGATGAACACGACAGCATTCGAGAAGGACCTGGGGGGGGTGGTGGCGGAGGGATTGGTATACCTCGAGGAGGCCTCCATCTTAGTGACAGTGGAGCTGATCTGTCAGAGTGTGGTGGTGACACACGACATGCGGAATGGGAGCGCTATTGGGCAACCAATGGTGAGAGGCTTATTTGGGAAAGCTGGATTGCTAAATATGGTGAATATATCAATCCAGCATACCTGGAGAATGCTGGTGATCACCGAAACCAAGGCAGTGAGGGTCAGGCTGAGATAACAGAAGATGTTGTCCCACTCTTGCAGGAAAAGGACACATCCAATTCGGCCTCATTATCAAGTCCATTTTTTCCTATTTCTGAAGAGAAAAATAGCTCTGTAGTAAGTGAACGATTAATTTCTTCTAATGAAGAACTTTTGTTATTCCAAAGTCGTTTAGATAGTACCTCAAACAGCACATACCAGAACACGTACGAAAATGTTCAATTGCGATGTGCTAAGAAAGTATCACGCACTCACTTTAGATTCAGTAGTGATGATTCTCCTTGTGCTACCAGTGATGATGTCTTTGTTCAGCAGAGCTCCTGTGATTCTGTTGAGAGATCAAGCTTTAAAGGTGTGAGCTCTGCCTCAGGTGGAATTTCTTTAAGTGGCAAATTAGACGAATGTGAAGAGAAAATGTGTAAACCATCTAGAATTATTTTTGAGGACTCTACAACAAATGATTCCTCACAGTCAGGGCTGATATCTAGTGATAATGTGCTATCGCCTTTAAGCACTGATGAATCTTCGACTGACGGTAGTGTTGAGGGACGGTTTGTTGGCAGTCGCTGTGATTCTATGAACAGCAGTGTAGCCAATACCGCTGTCACTACAGATTCCATGACTAATGTAACAAGGATTACAATCTCATCTTTGGACTTCAGTTGTGATACTGATTCATTACGCAGCAGTACTTTCTCAAGTTCAGAAGACAGCGGAGGAAGTAGTAATGAGGGTGTAGCTGTGACTGAAACTGATCTCTATTGGCAGGAGTTATGGAAACAACATTTCCAGGAACAGTACCAGTTTCACTACAATGCCTTTGTCGCAGTCCGTCACCAAGATGTAGTGGAAGAGGAAAGTGAGAGCAAGTCTTCCAGTAAAGTTGAGATTGAAGTTTGTATGGAAACGCAGGGTTTCCAGGAAGCCCTGCCTGAAATGGAACCATTCCTTGATACTTTTTCTAGTGATCTTACAAAGACTGAAATAAATTTCTGCTCTGAAAATGAGAAATTGGAATCCAGTATTGCTTCAAATCTTCTATATAGATGCGTTGAGGAGATGGAATCTGATGATACCCAGAGTATTGAAAGGAATGCAACACAATCAGGGAAAGATAAAATGGGTTGCGAAGAGGAAAATTCTTCATTTAATATTAGTGAGAGTGATGAGACTGTTCTAACTACAAAGAATTTTGACAGCGAATGTGAAATGTTGTCTCCATGCAAACACCCTAGACATGAAGGAGTAGATAGTTCTGAGTTAGCAGAAAGTGATTCAACTTTTGATGAATCAGATGCCCGAACTGTTCTTTCTAAAGTGTCTTGTTTTGATCTGAAGGTGAGGAGACTGAATGAGTTAATTCAAGAATCATGTAGCAGTGAAGATTCTCTTATTAAATTTAGTAATAGTGGAACAGCTAGTGATGAGTCAATGCTGAACAATGACGTGCCTATTAATGGGTTAATTAAAGTGAAGAATACTCAACCAAGAGCTAGACGCCGGAAAGAAAGGTAGGTTTCTCTTGCCCTTTTATAAATCATCGTGTCAGTTAAACATAGCTAGACCTTGTGAGGGTGTTGTATACAGTATCTGAAAAGTGCATATTTGCCAATTGTATACATTGCTATTATATCGCATAGCTCCCTCTGTGGATCATTGGTTGAGTGTTTGCCTCCAGATCCCAAGATCATGGGCTCAAACCCGGCAGAGGTAGTCGGATTTTTGAATGGCGAAATATAGTCCACTTGGCACTCTTAACGTCATATGATGTCAGCATGTAAAAGATCTCTAGTGACACATCTGGTGTTTTCGTGATAAAGTAAATTAAAAGTTTGTCATAAGTCGCCCAGGGCATATCTGTTTCTCTGTCATTCAATGGAGTAAAACAGAATGTTGAAATGACATGCAGGCAGGCCGGCTGAATAACATTGTATCAAAATACCTGCATACTGGAACTGAGGCCATATTGTTATTATTATTATTATTATTATTATTATTATTATTATTATTATTATTATTATTATTATTATATCAGATTTACTCAATTCATGTACTTTTTTTATTGGATGAGGTACTGCCGGACGTTTCGTGTTCGTCTTTTGTGACTGATAGGTCAAAGTAAGTATGTAAACTATGCAAAATATTCTAGTCAAGAGATATGTCTGATGTAAATTTATTTGAAACACAATACTCACTGTACGACATAGAAAATAAGTGTCGTGAGCTCTATAAGTATTCATCAGTTTGGATAAAAAATATGTTCAACTTTTGGTAACATGCCTGTATAAGGCCTCAAACAGCTGTAAAAGATTGCTGGTTTCTTAGTGTACTATTCTCCTTCAATTTATTTTTGTTACTTGACAACAAACAATATGTCCCCATCTAGGGATTGCCATAAAACAAAGCCTACTGAACACTATAATTTCATAATTAAAACTAGGAGGGTTTGAAAGAAATTAAAAATATATATATATATTTTAGGGTCCATTGAAGTGATTGCATGAGATTGCAGTTGAGCCTTTTAGAGCAGCAATTGCTGTTCTTAGAGAAAAGGCATTGTTCAGATGGAAGTCCTTGCAGAACTTTGTGAAGAAGCTTGGAATTGTACCTCTTGCACCGATCATTAAACCGATATCCTGAAGTTAGCCAAGTTGGTACTTTGATTTGTAATATGGAATGGTAAGAGCATAGGTGGAGCATTTCTCGGTGTGAACATCAGATGGTTGTTCGAGGTATGAGTGTTCTTACAGTTGTGTCTATCTCTTGGATACTGAAAACTTGCACTACGTTGCTCTTTCAGTGCTTCTTGGTGTAATTGATTGCCACAAGTTTGCATGGCCCAGTATCCTAGTACTTGCTTATTAGAGATTTACAAAAATCTCATAAATAGGGCTGGCATATATTGGTTTTGGTTTACATCTATACTTGGCAACTTTCTTGCAACCATTAAAGGCGTTCCAAGTTAAAAGCACAAGTACTGATGGCGATAATCAAAATAATGTAATAATAAACATCTTCTGGCTTCATCTACCTCATTGCAGACCTTCTGCAGTAGGGCCATTAAGATAGCCTGCCTAACAATTTCGACATTCCGACTAGCAAGGAAAGTGGAATTCTTCTGGATGGTTCCTGTGGCTGAGTTAATTTTTATTTTCTCAGATGATGCAGAGGATGCCACCAGAGTTCCTTAACATGTTAGCAACCTCATGGAATGCCAAGATTTTTCACCATCCTTTAAAAATCAAATCTGTGAACTGGGTGTGATGGGTAAGACAATCTACCACTGATCAACCGAGGCAACTTTAAGTTACTGTTAATACAATATACCGTATTTACTCGTGCATTACATACTCCCCCTGGCTTTTCGAGACGAAGAGAATGAAAAAAAAATAAATCTTGCATACAAGACCCCCCCCCCCCCCCCAATGTATTTCGTCAGAGAAGAACAGCGATTCCGCTTTGAAGCGGGTGCAAGCCTTACTGCAGCTCTGATGACACTGCATAAATTTCTGAATATAGTTTCGTACCGTATGACCCACGCAATGAAAACACTCGTCGAAGTTATGCGGTACATCTGTGTTTTGTATTTAAGAAATGTCCACCTCTGTAGCATAGGCCTACTGCAGCTCTGATGGCATCCCACAAATGGGTGAATAGTTTTGTTTCCTACCCGTGCATTGCAAGCACACATCATTCAAGTATATGTGTCTGTGTTTTGTAGTTAAGAATGTTCACCAACATAATGGTTAGCACAATTAGCTGCCGTTCTCGGGAGCCTGAGTTCGATTTCCAGTACCTTATTGCCAGAGATTTACGAAAGGCAGGAAGATTGACATGTGGTAAAAATGGTACATGCAACTCCCTTCCACTGGAGGCCTGTCTAAAAAGAGTTGCACCACCTCGGGATGAGGAAATTAGTTTAGTTACGAAATATTTACTTTTGTTGCTATTAACCCATTAGCACCTGAATTAATTTTTTTCTGAGATTTACATATTTATTGTGTTTTGCCACATGTTTGCTACCAAAATAAACTAATGAAACAAGTTTCCGAATTTTGGGACCACTAGGTCATAAGATATTTGATGTTGCCATATGGCAACACTAGGCGCTTACACTACCTATTTTTTAATGATTACTTTTGGAAGTCGAATTTAGGTAGCAAAGTGTTTTTTTTTTGTTTTTGTACAATGTCAGTGTTTAAGTATGTTGGCATTATTTATTGTAAGAATATGGAATATCCATTTTTATTCAAATCATAGCAAAAAAAAAAAAAAAAGAATTATTGAACAAAGGAGAAAATATTTATTTGCAGTACGGAGACACATGTAGGCTACAGTTCTTTGCCTGTCAAAATGAAACACTCGCTGGAAAAATACAATAAAATAAAAAATAAGAAAACGAAGAATCAAAGAATTTCAGATGCAGTTACATACTATAGTCTATAGAGTAACTACAGTAGTCAGTGTTTTCATAGGCAGGTAAAATACTTGTGCTTTAGTCACAGAGATAGAGAATGGCAGTCTTTCACTGTCTTCATATCATCCTGCGTGTCCCAATAAGAACACTTGGAGTGATCGTTTAACACCTTGTAACTTCGGCCAGTATAGGTTTTTTTTAGAGAGTAGTAGGTTTAAAATGTGAGTATAACTTGGAAACAACTCTCTAACCCATGGGTAAATAATGAAAATATCGACCTTTATTATTATTATTATTATTATTATTATTATTATTATTATTATTATTATTATTATTTACATAGTTATGTACGGACTTTATTTGGTATAAATCGTGGTATTAACGAAACGCGAGGTTATGTCACGACATGTCTGCTATATGTATATTAAAATGAGTTTATTTAATGTAAGAACACATAATTTATTAATAGTTTATAACTGGAATAGCTGGAATTATAAGATTGGCATTCTAATTTGTAAACTCCGGAGTTCACATATCTATTATTAGTGTTGTTGATGTTATTGTTGACAGTGTGTGGATTGAAAATACAGTAGAACCCCGTTTATCCTAAATAAATGTGGCAGAGCCACTTCGGTTGACGCTTTTTTTCGGATGACACATGGTAAATATTTTCGGAAGTTAAATGTCGAAAAAATTCATAAACTCTGTTATGCAAAGGTGAATACTGTATATTAACATTAAAATGTTTACATATCACTTAGGGTTGCCAGATGTACGGTTTTGCCCGGAACAATACGGTTTTTCCTCATTTTGTTCCGCGTACGGTGCACCCTTCAAACCGTACGCCCAATGTTCCGTTTTTTTTAATATCGCGGTTTAGACAATAGTATAGTATCGAAAAAGTGCGCGGTTATGATGAAAATATTCTGTATTCTGATTTCTGACCAATGATCTGCCATCACAGTTGAGAACAGCGCCTCTGGCAGTGTGCTAGCGGTACTAGCGGACATGTAGAGCATGAGTCTCCTGCACTGTGATCGGAAGCAGGACGTGTGCGGTAAACAAGAAATTGCTCTCTCATAGTGTTTCCCATTAACAGTGAGGTATTTCGACGAAAAACTATACATTTGTAACAGACTTATAGACTTATGAAGATGCGGACGAAAGTGCTATAAAAATGTCTCAACAAATTTATAACAGAATTTCGGAAAATGGTTTAATGTTGTCCCATATTTCAAGCTATACTGCTGACAACACAATTTCTAATTTTGGGAAAAACATTCTGTATATGTACACCTAAAGGCAGAAAATCCAACCTTGGTCAAGTCTTAATTGTTGTGCACATGTTGTTCGCAATTCATGTAAAGCTGGGATGAATTCTATGTCAATTGATATTGAAATGTTGATAATTAAAGTACCGGTATTCGATTACTTTTCAAATTCAGCAAAAAGAGTTTTACACTTAAAATAATTATTTCAGTTTCTTAATATTAAATACGCTAATTTGTTAAGACATGTGCCAACAAGATGGCTTTCTATAAAGCCTGTTATTGAAAGACTGCTGAGAAACCTCCCAGCGATAGTATCTTATTTTTCAAGTGTTAAAGACTGCCCAGTATTCATTAAGAAATATTCGTTAGGTTCCTCAGAATCAGATTCTGGTAAGCAAACACTTCTAGTAGAATTGTATCTACATTTTTCGAAACATTTAGCAGATGTTTTCAATAAGGCAGTTCTTAGTCTTGAAAAGAGTGATCTGACAATCTGTGAGGTATATACTGTTAGTCTATTAAAAGTTTGAAAATGCAACAGGAACAGAGAATGGGGGAAATACATTTTTGGTTACAAAGTGACTTGCACATTAAGTAAATTGAATTATTTGTTTACTGGGGAAGTTAAGGTCTGTGAAAATGATTTTATACATGCCTATGAGGTTTGTGTTAAGTATCTATGTAAATGATTTGATTTTAGTGATGATTGTAATGTTTATTCACTGATGAATTGTATAACTCTAAAAAAAACTCACCTCAGTTCAGCAAGATTTTAAAGGTAGTGGAGACACTACTGTAGATTTACAGGAAAATATGAATATTGATGATATGTGTTCAGAATTTGTAGAAATAGTCAATTTGATTTTCTAGTGAGAGTGGTGTTGGTGAAAAGCTAAAACTAGCTATCCTAAGTAAAACAATGCCAGATAGGTGGGTATATATCACCGGTTTAATTGGCCCAGAAAAACTGAAGAACATTTTGATGGTACTTAAGTCTGTCTTAAGTATATTTCTATCGAATGTATATACTGAAAGAGTATTTTCAGTAATGGCAATAAAGTGGAGAGATGAGAAAAACAGATGCTCAGTAGATTTAATAAAAAATGAACTTGTGTACTTCAACTATGATGAGAATTGTAAGGAATTTTTCAAGAAAGTTTTGTTGAATAAGAAATTGTTACAAATTGCTTCTTCAAATGACAAGTACTTGTGAAATGTTAATTTCAATGTAAAGACTAACGCATTATTAGTTTGTAATAAATTAAGTACCTACATATTTCACGCTGACGCTGTTATATTATTGCCGGTATTTATTTGTTGATATAACCCTGGTCTCTTCTCTTAATCATGGCTATGGTGCCTTAATTTAGCGCTATATGGCAAGGAGATGGAAGTGTTCCTTATTTGCTATCTGGAATCGAGCGACTGTTCCTTATTTGCCATCCGGAAATCTGGCAACCCTAATATCACTCATTGTATAAAATCAGTGATTTTCTTCTGAATATTCTTGGTGCAGCACTGTTGTGAAGCTGTCATGCCACCGTTTAATCAACCATACATCAGCTGGTGTAAATTCATTGCTGTGTTCAACAAAGCGCAAAGCAATATGAAAAAATGAAACAATTTTTTGTTACTACTGAACTGAATACTGTATACAGTAATTTTATTACAGTACTGTAATTAAAACGTGTGGTACTGTATTTTAATAAAATTTCAAAATCAATCTTACCTCCTATGCATTAAATCCATCATCTGATGTAACTCAATTCTCAGAACTGCTATTGTCAAGGTCGGAGTCTTCTGCATAATCTTCCTGACGAATAATGCAGTAATAATAATGATAATAATACAGTAATAATAATTCCTGCTTGTTCAAGAAAAGTGTTATCATGGAACGAACTAGAGGGTAAGAAACTGTTTTGTTTTATGGTACACGTGCATTCTGGCATAAGTCATAATATAAAAATAGGGTTTGCCTAGTAGTTCTCAGCACATATAGCAAGAGAATTACTAATATAGACGGCTAAGAACGAGAGGGTAAAAACAAAATATTAAAATACAATTTTCCAAGAGCATTTTGGTTAAGCTGGTTTTCGGTTAAGCTGGGTTCTACTGTAAGTCTGGAATTGGTGTGGGAGGTTCATACTCAAGTCAGTCAAACAGGCCGCAATTTTGTCGTGAGATACGCCGAACATCGCAGCGCTCTCAAATATAATAGTGTTTCATCTAGGAGTGAGCATCATAAATAATCCAGTCACGAATGCACATCAATAGATAAAGATCTTAAGATATTGCATTATGAGCAAAAAGGTGACGTAAAGCCATTAGCAAAAAAAGCCACCTTGCTCAACGTTCTCGAGAGCATCCACATTGATATAGATCAGTTTATGAACCCCTTTCTTAATATAAATGAAATCAACGAAAAAAAGAACATTCTACTTGAAACATTCATTCCATATTCCAACTCTCTATTTGAAACATTCATTCCATATTCCAACTCATCACCACCACCCCCCTCCCCCTCGCAAACACAGCTGAGCCAACAATAGACACGATCGTAAGAACGGGACCATTAAATTTGAGAAGGTCAGGGCGTTTCGAAAGGACAGGACAACTAGGCCTACTTAATAAGTAAGTTTAAAATTTTCTTAACACTTATTTTTTACTTATTAGTCCAAGTTTCTCGTACTACCTCATTTTTTCCATTACAGATTTGAACTTCATTGACGGTTTCCACTATGGGTCACATACAGTTTACCAAGCATCTGTTATCATCTCTAACATAGCTTCTACATTTTTTTGCTGCCCTCCTGACTATTTATGAATAAGGCAACACACCTAGCCAACATTAGACACAATTATTGAGAACGGGACTGCTAAAATTGAGAAGGTCAGGCCTTTCAAGAGTGCAGCTATTAAAAAATTTGAACTTTCCTGGTGGTTTTTCACTGTGTCACATACATTTCACCTGCCATGTGTTTCCTCTCAAACTTAGTTTCTCAAGTTTTTTTGTTCCCCTCTTAACTGTTTGTGATTGTGACTCAACAGACTGTCATTTTGAATTTTTAACACAGTGATTTCGTTCTATTTTTTAAGTATAACACGCTGCAAGTTTTAGACTAAGAGGTCCAACACCTCGCCATAATCACTTATTGTTTCCCTCTTATTTGTTTTCATTCATTTCTTCATCAGGTTTTAGCACATTTTTTAGCATCAATTATGTAATTTTTTTTCACTGAAGATTTCTCAAACGAGTTCATTTTTACTCCACCTAATGATGGAAATACGTGTATATTGAATTGTTTTTTTCATTTCCGACATGTCTCTTTTGTTTTTCATTCTTTCATTATGTTTTTAACACATGTTTTAGCATCTATTATGTATGAAAATAACCTCACTCCTTGTGGGTGGGGTTAACTTCCAATAAGTAACCAGGGGAACCTGACCCTACAGAGCGCGTCCCCAGGTGACGGATAGGGGGCCCCTACAGTATGTAGGGTTGGTTGAAATAACCAATACAACCCGCGGACCAACAGGTAGCCCAATTCCTGGGGTTTTTAAAATACTGGGACACCCTCTCTCCAGGGGTCATAAATATGGAGGCCCCTTGCCCTGCGTTAAGGGTAAAGACCTCAAGGGCATCTACGGCGGAGAAGATGGACTTCGGTACGATGGAGATGGCGGAAGAGGCAACCCATCCTTCTGGGGTGTACAGATGGAACCTACTGCCTTGTAGGATGAGGAAGGCAAAGAAAACCCTCTTATGCCTTAGGCCCAGCAAGTCAGCAGGAGAGTATTGAGTAGTCGCTTTCAATAAGAAAAAGAGCCTCGGAAAGAAGATTATAGACTGGACTGACACGTCCTCTCAGACAATTGTAAAGTATGATGACCCTAAGGCTGATGATATACAATGTTCTGGAAGGAAACCCCAAATAAAATAGAGACCCAAATACTGAATTGGAACTATGAACATTCTATCATTAACTGGAAAGGTAGAAGAACTCCTAGATATGATGGATAGAAGGAAAATATCAATATTGGAATTAAGTGAGACCATATGGAAAGGGATTGGAAGTAAGGCACTTCATGGATGATATAAATTATACTGGAGTGGACAGGAGAAGGTAGCGAAAAAGGGTGTTGGATTCTTAATTAACGAAGGGACTGATGCTACAGCTGAAGTTATCTGCAAAAGTGATAGAATCATTAAAATGTTCATGAAACTGGAGAACACTAAGTACACTGTCATACAAGTGTATGCCCTACAGACAGGCTGCAGTGAGGAAGTCAAAGAGAAATTTTGGCAAGACCTGGAAGATACAGTTAATGAGGAAAATATTATTATTGGAGATCTAAATGCGCAAGTTGAGGTAGACAGACTTGGGTACGAGAGCATCATTGGTCCACATGGATTTGGACAAAGAAACCCAGAAGGAGAACAACTATTAGATCTGTGCAGAAGAAATGATCTTATAATCAAAAATACGTTCTTAAAAAAAAAGAGACTGTCACAGAATAACAAGGTTCAGTTGGGATGGCCAGTATAGAACATTGATTGACTACGTAATCACGAATAAAGATGGTGGCAGGTACATCACAAATGTATAGGTCATCCCTAGTGAAAGCATGGATAGTGACCACAGATTGTTGGTAGTAGACTTCAAACATAAGACTAATGAAATGCAGAAAATTATTATGAAAAAACCAAGGGTTAAAACTTGCAAGTTGCAAGAAGTCCAAATAAAGGAAGAATACAAACTAAGGATTCAACCGAGTTTGCCGAAGGGTGAAGTAACCAGCGTTAATGAAGAGTGAAAGGCCTTCAAAGACACCTTTGTGGGAGAAGCCAAAAACCTATGTGGAGTTACAAGTTCTATCAAAAGAAAAAAGGAGACACCACGGTGGAATGATAGAGTGAAAACAGCGGTGAAAGAAAGAAACCAAATAAAGAAGGCACTGGACAAGGAAAAACAAAAACAGGGACAAGAACGAAATGAACAAGAAATACAAAGACTTCAAGGAGTATACAGGAACAAGAAACTTGCTGTAAAGAACATTGTAAGGGAAGAAAAAGAGAAGAAATGGAATGAGTTTGCAGACAAACTGGAAGAGGACAGTAGAGGAAATATGAAATTGATATACAGAGTAGTGAGAAACAAGCAAAGGGATCAAGAGACCATAAAAGCAATAGAACGTGATGAGGGAACTCTGGCACAAGAAGACGGAGAAATTAAACAAGAACTCAAGATCTATTTCAAGAAGCTGCTGAATGGAGATACAGAAAACATAACGGATAGAGGAGAGCCAAGTCGAGGAACCACAACTGAACCACCAATTACATGGCTTGAGGTTGAAAATGCGCTCAAGAGCATGAAGAAAGGAAAGGCAGTGGGCATAGGTGAACTAAGTGCAGATATGCTGAAAGCAGCAGGAATTCCAGGAATCCAATGGCTCTACAGACTGCTCAACAAGATATGGGAGGAAAATACTATTCGTGAGGACTGGAAGATGGGCATCATTTTACCTCTGTTCAAGAAAGGAAGCCGATGAAAATGTACTAATTACTGTGGTATCACACTACTGCCTCATGTCCTGAAAATATTGGAAAAAATAATAGAGACCAGAATCAGAGATATTGTTGAACCAATTTTGGAAGAAGAGCAGTATGGTTTCAGACCAGGAAGGTCAACTAAAGACCTTATATTTGCAATTAGGGTGCTAATGGAAAAATACTGGGAGAAGAACAAGCCTTTATTTCTAATGTTTTTGGACATTGAGAAAGCAGACGACAGTGTACCAAGGGAAAGAATTTGGCAATGCATGAAAGAACTTCAAGTGCGAGACAGCCTCATAGACAAAGTGAAAATGTTGTATAGTGGGAATAGAAGCTGTATTCAAGTAGGATGTGGTTTGTCGGACTGGTTTGAAACAAAGAGAGGAGTGTAGCAGGGCAGCTCATTGTCACCACTTCTATTTATT
Organism: Anabrus simplex; assembly: GCF_040414725.1. Classification (NCBI taxonomy): domain Eukaryota; kingdom Metazoa; phylum Arthropoda; class Insecta; order Orthoptera; family Tettigoniidae; genus Anabrus; species Anabrus simplex. Next base: position 672,151,515 of record NC_090265.1, read on the forward strand.
ATTGTAATGGATGTAGTAATGAAATCTATTAAAAGGAAAGAACATGGAGATATCAAAGCCTTCACATTTGCAGATGATGTTGCGATCTGGAGTGACTCAGAAGAGGAATTGGGAGAGAGAATGCAAAGCTTGAGGAGTTAAAGAAATATGGTTTAAACATCAGCAAGACCAAGACGGTGGTGATACAAGTGTATGGGGAAGGAGCAGAACCAATAGTCATGTTAAATGAAGCCCAACTGGACAGTGTTCCAGTTTTCAAATACTTGGGTAGTGTTATATCAAATGACAACCTAGCAAAACATGAGGTGAACAATCGAATCAATAAGGCAACACAATTTTACCACCAGGTATGACATCTGCTGTGGGATGAGCAAATACCCATGAAAACAAAAATGACATTGTACAAGTCCTATTTTACACCAATTCTTACATACAGTTTCGAAACCACAACATTGACCAATAGAGATAATTCCAAACTTCAGGCAGCTGAAATGAAATTCCTACGCACTATGATCCAGAAAACGAGGAAAGACAAGATTAGGAATTAGAGAAGTAGGAATAGATGATTCTCTCCTCATTAAGATTCAGATATCAAGACTGAAGTGGTTTGGTCACATGAAGAGGATGCCAGTAAACAGAACTGCAAGGAAGGAATTTGACAGAAAAGTAGAAGGAAGACGACCCGTGGGAAGGCCACGAAGGAAATGGATAGATTTAGTTAAGAACGATGTGCTGCTGAGAGGTCATGATTGGGACAAGTTGGTGGAGGAGGAATGGTACAAGGACAGGATGAGATGGAGGAGGCTCATATACCACACCCAGGAAAGTGGAGATGGTTTAGGATGATGATATGTATGAAACTTGAACATTTTTTTTTTTTTCACTAAAGATAGCTCAAACTAGTTCAAACATGGTTGATTATTATTACTCCATATAATGATGTAGATGTGTATGTATCGAGTAGGAGAACATATTATATTTTCTTTGTAAAGCTGTTGGTTTGGCACACTTTCTGCAGCACGTCTTTATTTGGAAGGAGTGGCTTCTGCTACACATACACAAACTCTCCAGAAACCATTGGGAATAGGTTCTCGCTCTTTGGACTCTATAGTCAGGAACAAAATTATTTTTAAAAGCCACAAAAAGACGGGACCTCAAATGCTCTCGGTGCATGGCTGACGAGATGGCAGTGAAGAGGACGTCATTTGGAATGACGGCATGCCGGTAGCAGGGAAGTTGGCAACACAAGACGATAATTGAAATGAAAGCAGTGATTAGATTTACTCAGGTTTACTGTGCGGTAGGCCTACTGCTCAACTGACGGAGAGTAGGCCTAAAAGTCGTGTTCACCATTTGTCTTTTTTTACGTTTAGAAGTACTGCTTTCCAATGAAAATATCCAGTATAACTCAAATACATTCGTAAGTTTGTTGAAGAATAGTGTAGAATTTTACATGCATAATTTATAGCCTCCTTACAGCCTACAAACCATGTGTTCAGTGCACAAAATTTGAGGTTATCGCATATTGACCCCCCCAATTACTATTTTTGGTTGTAAAAGTGGAAGAAAAAGGGGTTTAATTCGCGAGTAAATACGGTACATATATCTATCTTACTGCTCAGGGAAAAGAGTACCTATAAGTTATAGAATGGCAAACATAAGATATGTTTATGTTATGAAGGTCGATCAAATATAAACAGGATTTTTGTTCCTGAACATCAGCAGTTGGTAGGACTGGCCCCGCACTTCTGCTATGCTTAGATGGGACCGTTGGGAGTGGGGAGAGTGTGCTGTTAGATATTTCCCTCAGTTTCGTCAGTAACGCTCATGATGTCGGAGCAACACACGATTATAAAATTTCTTGCTCGTGAAGGAGTTACAGCGGCGGAAATTTGCCAGAGATTGACTGCACAGTTTGCATTGTCAAGGATGCATGTATTTGGCCTGCATAAAAAGTTCAAGGAAGAACGAGAACGTGTGAAAAATCAGCAACACGATCGCCGTCCTCGGACCAGCATTACAAACGAAAACATTTGTGCGGTTAAAGACATTATTGACAACGATCGACGGGTGACAGTATCAGAAATTGCAGAACAAGTCTGAATCAGTTATGGGAGCTGTCAGGCAATTATCACAAATGACCTGCAGTTCCATAAATTGTGTTCCAGATGGGTCCCTCGCCTTTTGACCGAAAATCTGAAGTTGAAACGTTTGGAGGTCTATCAGAGACTTTACAGCAAGGTTTGCAGAAGAAGGTGATCTGTTTGAGTCGGATCGTCGCCTGCGATGAAACATGGGTCCACCACTACGCTCCCAAATCCAAGGAAGCCAGTAAGGAGTAGCGGAGGAAAGGGAAGGCAGCACGAGTGAAAGTCAAAACTTGACTATCAGCTGGCAAAGTTCTTGCAATTTTTTCGATTGGCGAGGAATTTTGCCGATTGATTTTTTGCATGAGTGACGCACAATCAATGCTGCTTACTGCTGCAAGCTGTTGAACAAGGTGAGGGTTGCATATCGCTGCAAAGGCAGGACCAACCGATTCGACAGGTCATCCTCCTCCACGACAATGTGCGGTCCCATAGTGCAGCTCTGTCTCCAAGCTACAGGAAATGCACTGGACTACACTTGATCATCCTCCTTACAGCCCGGACTTATCGTCCTGCGATTGCCATTTGTTTGGACCACTTAAATAAGCTCTAGGGGGGCAACGATTTGAAGATGAGAGTGTGGAAGACTTCGTGCGCAATTGGCTGGTGACACGACCCTGTTCTTTTGATGATGGGGGCATCAAAAAGCTGCCCATACGCTGGGACCAATGCATTTCCAAAGCAGGAAACTATGTGGAAAAATAAATTTTGTGTTTTTCAATAAATGAATTTAAATGAAAAGTAAAATCCTGTTTATATTTGATCCGTCCATGTATGCTATTCCAAGGTGTGTTCTGCAATTTTGTATTGGAGATGCGTGTAAAATTGCAGTCAGTTCGTTGTTGTTTTAATAGAACTCATTTAAAATTGTTCAGATTTTGTTAGTTCAAATAATTACATGTATAATTTAAAGGATCAATTTCTGTGTGTTCAACGAAGTTCGGGAGTAATTGAGTAAAAGTAATAAAATTAATTGTAACAAATTCTTCAATTAATTTTTACTTGTAATTTTTATCTTTTACCAAATGTAATTTTCTTCATAATTTACGGCTTGAGACAAAATTATCATTACATTCTACTAACTAGTAATCATTGCAATCTAGCAAATCAATTACATCACATCGAGAGTTCATAAACATTGGACCGAGCTCTATGGCTACAGTCGCTTAAGTACGGCCAGTATCCAGTAATCAGGAGATAGTGGGTTCGAACCCCACTGTTGGCAGCCCTGAAGATGGTTTTCTGTGGTTTTCCATTTTCACACCAGGCAAATGCTGGGGCTGTACCTTAATTAAGGCCACGGCCGCTTCCTTCCCATTCCCAGGCCTTTCCTATCCCATCGTCGCCATAAGACCTATCTGTGTCAGTGCGATGTAAAGCAAATAGCATAAACATTGGAGCCCCAGCTCTCGCAAGGTATCGTGCCTGTAAAGCTAAGGATATGTAGGGACATGGTTATGAGTGTATTTAGGTGTTGTAGTAAGGATGTAAAGGAGACGGCAAGACCCCAACTAGAGTATGGTTCCAGTGTATGGGATCCTCACCAGGATTACTTAATTCGAGAACTGGAAAAAAATCCAAAGAAAAGGAGCTTGATTTGTACTGGGTGTTTTCTGACAAAAGAGTAACTTTACAATAATGTTGCGAAGTTTGGGCTGGGAAGACTTGAAAGAAAGGAGACGCGTTACTCAGCTAAGTGGTATATTGTGAGCTGTCAGTGGAGAGATGGCGTGGAATGGCATTAGTAGACGAATAAGTTTGAATGGTGTTTTAAAAAGTAGGAAAGGTCACAACATGAAGATAAAGTTGGAATTGAAGAGAACAAATTGGGGCAAACATGTGTTTATAGGAAGGGGAGTTAGGGATTGGAATAATTTCCCAAGGGAAATGTTCAATAAATTTTCAAATTCTTGCAATCGTGAAAAGACTAGGAAAACAACAGATAGGGTATCTCTACCTGGGCGACTGCCCTAAATGCAGATCAGTGGTGGTGATTAGTGATTAGATTCTATTCTAGGGACACTGCGATACCACATTTAATGCAAAGTTCGATATAGATACTCAGGTCACCAGAATGCTGACACTCCAATGATACTGGGAACAATAAAGGCAACAACAAATTAAAGATCAATAAAACCTTCAAAACTCTTTTATTATAGACGATTACATTTTGTGAATATTACAGAGAATTATGAAAATATAAGGAAACTAGCAGAACATACCTGTCATTGACACTTAATAAGCTGCTAGTTGGCTATGTCACCGACTTCTGTTTGTACCCAACGTTAACGTGTATGCTGTTATGTTGAAAGTAACAAAATGAGTTAATAAATCTGTGAATTAACCAGTCATATACAGAGAGAGAGAGAGAAGCAAGAAAAGGAATACGTAATAGAACAAATGCAATGACAGGTCAGTGTAGGCAGAGGGAGGAACAGAAAAAGGACTCTAGGGCAAACACAAAAGGACAAAGACAATCTCCACATCCTTATACACTGCTCTCCTCAGACCGACAGGCTCCCTCCTCATCAATCCCAGCTCCTCCATCTCTTTGCAGCCCCCCAATGAGCTTCTTTCTGCCTCCCAGTCTCACCAAGAGGGCAGGCACCAACACTTGTTGAGGCCATCCTGTCAGATCCTCAATCCTCATGTGGGAGATGTAGGATGAGGAGAAAGCTTTATAAGTATAGGAAAAGGGAAGAAACATAAGAAAAACTCTGTGAATTAATTTCCAAAGGCCTCTTTGTTCACTATACAGGATGTATCAAAACTATGCCGAAAAAAATATCAGGGATGCTTTTTTGCGTTGTGTTAAGAACAAAGGTGCAATCGTATTGGCAGAAAATTTTCGAGAAAATGAGGCTACTCTTTTACTTGCAGGTGTGTGATTCAAATTGACGAACTCTCCGTATTTGCTGTGCCAGAGCACAAGCTGCTGCTGTGCTTCAGAGAAGAGAAGGGGAGGAAGGGGAAGTGGGGTGTATAATGGAGACGGAGATAATGCTTTGCGTGTATGCACAAATTTCCTCGCTCGACTCGTACAGGATTGTCCTTGTCTCTTAGAGGCAGTATCCACAGTTCATTTATTAAACAGCCGTAACTGCACACGCAGTACAAGAACACACTGTAATCAAGACAGGCTTGTACTGGGCGAGTTGGCCATGCGGTCAGGGGCGCGCAGCTGTGAGCTTGCCTCCGGGTGATAGTGGGTTTGAACCCCACTGTCGGCAGCCCTGAAGATGGTTTTCCATGCTTTCCCATTTTCACATCGGGCAAATGCTGGGGCTGTAACTTAATTAAGGCCAAGGATGCTTCCTTCCCATTCCTAAGCCTTTCCTATCCCATCGTCGCCATAAAACCTATCTGTGTCAGTGCGACGTAAAAAAAAAAAAAAAAAAAAAAAAAAAAAAAACGACATGCTTGTCAGTCGAGGAGTTCTCCAGATCGTTTCTCCTCTCATGTGTTGGTCGCAGTAACGTTCTTTATTATTTAACATGCTCGAAGATTAATACTGCCGCCCCACACTTGTGTATTCCTTACCAGTATAGTTGGTCCGTTATTGGGCATAATAAATTTTCCAGCTAACTCATTCCTGGTTGCCAGTGTTTCACCCCAGTGTGCTAAGTTGGGCTCATCAGTTGGTCAATAGCACACCTACCAAGACGCATGTCTAGGGAATACCGTGGAGGCCACTGTGTAGGTTACTTGGAGCTACTGGCAGTGCCAAAGTACTATGAGAGACTTTGTCCCATTTTCAAAAATTGATGCCTGTCTGGTCATCAGATGATAAAGATGTTGATTCCCATAGGGAACTTGAAATATTTGTTCCGAACGAATAAATTTATAATACTGTTATTGGACATTGTAAATTTTCCAGCTAACTTATTCCTGGTTGCCAAGCGTTTCGCCCCAGTGTGCTAAGTTGGACTCATCAGTTGGTAAATTTGCCTTGGGCCACAGGGGGTCCCGGGTTCGATTCCCGGCAGGGTCAGGAATTTTAACCATAATTGGTTATTTCCGCTGGCACTGGGACTGGGTGTATGTGTCGTCTTCATCACAATTTCATCTTCATCACGACGCAGGTCGCCTTCGGGAGTCAAATCAAAAGACCTGCATCTGGCGAGCCGAACTTGTCCTTGGGCACTCGTGGCACTAAAAGCCATACGCCATTTCATTTCAGCACACCTACCAAGACGCATGGCTAGTGCATACCATGGAGTCCACTGCATAGGCTACTTGGAGCCACCGGCAGTGCCAATGCATTATGAGAGACTGTCTCATTTTCAGAAATTGATGCCTGCCTGGCCATCAGATGATAAAGATGTTGATTCCCACAGGGAACCTGAAATATTTGTTCCGAATGAGTAAATTTATAATACCAATATAGTTGGTCCGTTATTGGACATTAAAAATTTTCCAGCTAACTCATTCCCAGTTGCTAGTGTTTCGCCCAAGTGCGATAAGTTCTGGTCATCAGCTGGTAAATAGCACACCTACCAAGACTATCTTGGTATTATAAATTTACTCATTCGGAACAGATTTTTCAGGTTTTTCTATGAGAATCAACATCTTTATCAGTATCACGTGTATTCCTTCACTCATAACATTGTAAATCAAATGAAATAACGAATGAAGGAAACAATACACCTAATGTTCAATATGCCACCCTCGTAGTTCAATCCACAGTTCACAATGGTGTAGTAGTAACCTTTGGACTCTGTTCAGGATGGGTGGTGTGTGTCACAAACGACTTGGAAAGCTGCTTGCATTCTTGGTACAAGTTCATTTTCTCTTTCTACAGGGTTCGTATAGTAGTCAGTTTGTGCAGAACGAACTGTACACTGCCTGCTGGGGCTGGGAATCGACTATGCGAAACATACGAGAAACTTGTGCATTTGCACCAAGCATTACCCCTGTCTTCCACTTCCCCTCCCTTCCCTCCTCTGACACACAGCAGCAGGCAGCAGCTGGCTCTCTGGCATACCAAATATGGTAAGTTCATCAATTGGAACCTCATTTTCTTGAAAGAGAAATTTTCTCTGCCAATCCAATTGCACAATCATTCTTGACATACCACAAAGAGCATGCCTGAATTTTGGGTCGGTATAGTTCTGATACACCCTGTATTAGTGATCAGCTCACTGCCAGTGGTTGCTCTGCAACGTGTGCTTTGAAGAGTAATTTCATGGAGAACCGTTATAGTTACCAGAAAATTGCTTTTTTTTTTTCTTTTCTTTTTTTTTTTTTTTTAGAAAACTGAATTTTACATAACCGATCTGTTTTGTAATAGGACATCTATTCACACATTATTCTGCTTTTTAGTGGATAAAGCAATATTTTCTCTGTTTGTTTGTGGTGTATTCAGCCCAAAGGATGGGTTGATCGTCAACAATTCTCCAGAGTTTTGTTTAATTTGCCGATAATTCATGCAATAGTGAGGCATGTATCTGGTGGTGGTGGTGATTTTTATTTTAAGAGGAAGTACAACAAGGTAATCATCCTTTCTGAACAAATAAGTGGAAAAGAAATTTAAAATATAAAACAAAATTATTTATTCAACAAAGGACTTTGGAAACGCAGTACAAAATAAAACAAAAAACAATTATAGAATTAGGCCGAAAGGATTACTAACGTACGTTCCCGGAGTAACAGTACACTTGTAATTTATATACCCTTGATAAGTCCACTGTCGCACATAAAGCGGATGACAAGATCAGCAGTAGTCGCGTCATCGACTAGTATGCGTTCGAGTGTTGCCTGCAGGCCGAGGCTCCGTCGTAGGCCAGAGAGATCGGCGCATTCTGTGAGGATGTGGGCCACGGTGAAGTCGGCACCACAAGAACACACGGGGGGGGTCTTCCCTCTTTAGGACATAAGAGTGCGTGGATCGTAAATAACCTATCCTCATCCTGCATAGTACTATGACCTCTCTCCATGAAGGTCGGAAAGAGGACTGCCACACGGTAGTTGTCTTCTTAATTGTTCTCAGCTTGTTGGGAGTTCGGATATCTAGCCACTCCGATTCTCAGGACGCCAAGATGGTTCGACGTAGCTGAGAAGAAATATCCTTAGCAGGTACATTGAGTGGTCTCGGAGGTAAAAGTACAGCTTCCTTTGCAGCTTCATCCGCAAGTTCGTTTCCCGCAATCCCAACGTAGCTTGGAAGCCACACGAAAGTGATTCTGGTGCCAGCATCCCCTAACCTGGGTGTTGCGAGAAACAGGTTTCAATAGACTGCAGAGAACTTAACAAATCGGTACAGATAAGAAAGTGGTTTCTTTCGTCACGCAACACAAACTGCAGAGCCTCTAAGATGGTGTAAAGCTCTGCAGTATACACGCTACATACTTTAGGGAGCGAGATCTTCGTGCTTATATCATCAATGATGAAAGAGCAACATTATCTCCGATTTTAGAACCATCCGTGAAGATAAGTCTCGCAGCCGGATATTGGTGAATGAAGTCCTGGAAATACCTCCGATAAACAGAGGAATCCGTGTTCACCTTGGGTCCACGGAGCAGATCTAGACGTATATCCGGTCGCGGAACCGACCACGGAGGTACCTCGCTAAGAGTTCATTCAAGACAACCACTGATATCAATATTCAAATCATGACACAAGCTATCAGTCTGAAACCCAACCGGCATTTCACGAATTTTGGCAGCGTACATGAGGAGTAACTCCTGCCTCCTTATTCGTAAAGGCGGAACTCCCTCTTCAGTGAGTAGGCTGGGAATGGGGCTAGTACGGAAAGCACCCGTTGCCAGCCTTACTCCACTATGGTGAATACTGTCTAAAAGGCTCAGCGTAGATTTTGATGCTGAGCCATAAGCCGCACTTCCATAGTCAATCCGGGTGAGGACCGTAGCTGTGTAAAATCACAGCAGTACCGCACGGTCAGCCCCCCACGAAGTGCCGCTGAGAAACTTAAGCATGTTAAGTCTCTTCATGCAGGTAACCTTATCAAAATGGAGACCCAGAAATCTGCAGGTGTCAACCACTGGTAAGACACTGTTTCGCAAGCGGAGCTCTGGTTCGGGATGCACAGGCCGACGTTGACAGAAGTGTACAACAGAGGTTTTCGCTGCTGAAAATCGAAAACCGTGTTGCAGGGCCCATCTGTCGACTCGGTTAATAGCTTGCTGTAGCTGTCTTTCAGCAAACGCCACCCTTCCGGAGCTGTAATGTAGAGCTAAGTCGTCTACATACAGCGAAGGAACGACTGCGGGCCCAGCAGCGGCAACGATGCCGTTGATGGTGATTGCGAATAGCGTGACACTCGGTACCGATCCCTGAGGTACTCCGTTTTCCTGAACATAATATTGAGAAAATAATTCCCTACTCGGACTCTTAAGAATGGCGCTCTCCAGTCTGACCAGATGATCATTGGCAGACCGATGAGAGCAAAAACCACACTGGTAGTTGGACAAGAGACCCTCCTTTTCCATGGCTCACACAAGACGCCGGTTAACCATCCTTTCAAATAGCTTACAGAGGCCATTTGTAAGGCATATTGGCCTATAACTATCCAGAAGTTTTGGATCTTTACCTGGCTTGGGAATTGGTATCACAATTCCCTCACACCATTGAGATGGAAACATTCCCTCACTCCATATTCTGTTGAATAGGGTGAGGATATCCTTCACTCAAATGCTTAAGCATTTGAAGCATTTGATTATGGATTTTGTCCGGTCCAGGAGCCGTATCTCTGCATAGCGCGAGTGCACTCCGCAACTCCCATTCCGTGAAGGGCACGTTGTAGGGATGCAAAGCACTAGAGGTGAAAGAGAGATGGTGTGCCTCTGCTTCGCGCTTATTTGGAAGAAATGCAGGGTCGTATCTCCTAGAGCTGGACGTATCTGCGAAATGTGACGAAATGTGGTCTGCAATGACTGAAGGAATCGTAACTATATCTCCATTAATGGAGATTCCGGGTACTGAGGGCACATTCTGTACTCCGACAATACACTTGTGATGACGGAGTATGTGCCGTGATGGATGACACCCACGTAGATTTCTTACTTTCTCGAATCAAAAAACGGGCCTTTGCACGCAGACGCTTCAATGTGATATGATTGGCCATCGTAGGATTCCGACGATAATGCTTAAAAGCCCATCGGTGATCACGTATGGCTGCTGCAATTTTGTTCGTCCACCATGGGACCTGTTTCCGGCGACGAATACTGGACGAGGAAGGAATAGTTTCCTCTGCAGCAGCCAAAATTCCAGTAGTAATGGAAGAAACGTGGTCGTCAACAGACTCCAGCATATTATTATCAGCTATCACTGCGTGTTTTGTAAATTCTGGCCAGTTTGCCCGCCAAAGTAACCAGCGCTTGGGTACTTTGGACTGTCTTTGATTCAAGAGAGACAGAATTATCGGGAAGTGGTCACTATCACAGAGGTCATCGTGTATTTGCCACCGTAGCAGGGGAACTAGCGCATGGCTGCACAGAGTGACATCCAGGTGTGAGAATGTACCATGTGCGTTGCTGAAATGTGTCGGTTCCCCTGTATTAAGCACGCAAAGATCAAATAGGTTGATCATTCGCTCAAGCATCCTCTCCCTAGAACAGGAGGACGGGGAACCCCATAGTATGTTACGGGCGTTCACATCTCCCAGCATGAGGAAAGGAGGAGGCAGCTGACTGATCAAATCTTGTAGTGCACGAATGTCAAGGTTATAATCCGGTGTAAAGTACACTTTGCAAACCGTTGTCGTTACTGGCAACGGAGTGCAAACTGCAACTGCATCTAGCTGAGTACGGAGCAGTACTTCTTCGCTGAAGATGTCGGAGCGAACTAGGGTACAAATGCCCCCAGTTGCCGCGCCATCCATAGCTACTCTGTCTTTGGAAAAAGGACGGCATCCTCTCATAGTCGTGTCGTGTCCAGGTCTCAAACGAGATTCCTATAGACAGACTATGGAGGCCGCATAGACGGATATCAATTGACGTAACTCAGCTAGGTGACAGTGGTAACTACTGCAGTTCCACTGCAATAGTGCCATTGTGTGGATTGGTAGTGTTGCGTAATTAGGACAATTGCTTGCCCTTCTTTTTGTCAACTACCTGCCATTTTCCGCCGTTCTTGTCGGTATTGTTTCCATCGTCTCCTCAGAAGGAGGAGGCGCGGTGACTGGACACTCCGCGGATGGTGATCTCATTGATCGGGGACAGTGGGCCTTCTTCCTGGGAGAACTAGGTTCTCCAGAAAGAGATCGAACAAGAGGGCGTCGGGGCCTCTCGCTCTTATCCACCGTTTTCGAACACTTCGGAGGAGGACTGGCAGATGACTTGCCAGGCTTTTTTGGAGATCCTGGGACCCCCAGTCTCGTTGGAGAAGGTTTTTTCTCCAAACGTGTAGGGGAGCATTTAGGCTTCCCTTTCTCCTCCTTTCTTGGGCCAGTTGAAGGATGGCTGGAAGGTGATTTTCCAGCCTTTGTTGGGGAAGTCTTTTCCCCCGCCCTTGCGAGGGAGGACTTCCCAGCCGAATGTATCTGGGTTCATTGTTTTTTTGGAGGACAAACCCACGTTGCCGCCCAGGTGGAAGAGCATAACGAGATAGGATGGAATGGTAGCCGTTTTTGTCCAGTGTTCCTTGAATTTGGTCCCTGTTGGTCTATCAACTCCACTGAATGTGAAAAAAAAAAAAAAAAAAACCATCACAGAGCCCCCTCCATGTTTCACTGTAGGTGTTACACAGTAGGATGAATTTTTTCCGATGCTGAACGTCGAACATAAACTCTATTACATACTATCCACTTCATTCTGTATCGATATTTTAATCAAGATAACAATCGATCAGGTGGAACCTTTTACTTAATTGTTATCGTGAACATAAACTCGTCGCCGTTGCCCAAAAACCTTCAAAACTTGGTTACGGTAATATATTCTGTCATTAAACAATCATTAAACATATTCGTGCGGGTATATGTTTTGTCCAAAAACTTTAGGCCAGCAGTGTGTAATAATAAAAAAAGTTTAGAGGAACTAGCTTTTCATTTCACTTTCATTGCAACACAATAGAACTGCCAGTCTCTTTTTACATAGTCTCCCACTGTGACATTTCTCACTCTTAAATGCCAAGGTTTCTTCAAGTAGAAGGTGAAACAAATAGCCCCTTTTCTTTCACATTGAAAACATTTAGTCTGTAATACTCTGGAGAAGTGATTGCAGTGGAATCTCTGTCCAAATTCTACGGTCCCTGGGTTCACGCTAGCACCTTCATCACGCACACATCTATATGCTGGATTATGCCTGTTCTTAGCCGAAGGGGTAGTATGTGGTCCTGTGGGTTCACTTTTTGCTGGTGGAAGTGTACTAATAAAACACAGGAAGTGCCATTTATTCCTACCAAGTCCGATACATGCATGTTCACGCCGTGGCCTCTGGGCAACGGATACACCGCGTGTACACGGCTAAGTCATGTAAGGGCGAAGAAGCGAGTTCCCGATGCTTCAAAACGGGGACCTACCAGCTAAGGGAGACAACCCCGAAAGAAAACATCGGCCCTCCAGGATTGCTGGGGGTTGGCGTTTGGCTGACAACCCAATCTGTAAAAAAACTCGCGTTATGAAATCTGAAGAAGAAATAGCCGGCCTGACCTTTTTACGACGACCTCGCAAACGTGTAAAGGACTTGAGAATTGGTTCGTGGAATGTTTTAACTCTTTACCAAGCTGGAAATCTCAGAAAGTTGCTCGATCAGCTGGATGAGTATCAACTAGATATTACTGCTATTCAAGAAGTGAGATGGATTGGTGAAGGAGTGATACAGAGGAAAAATCACATGGTATTCTATAGTTGCCACATGAAGGATCACATGTTTGGTACTGGTTTTATTGTCAATAAGCAGATAAAACACCTTATCATGGATTTTCGGGCAAAATCGCATCGATTGTGCAGACTTAGAATTAGAGGGAAGTTCTTCAATTACAGCCTTATCTGTGCACATGCTCCAACTGAAGAGAAGGGTGACGAAGATAAAGATTCATTGTATGATGAATTGGATGAAATTTATAATGAGTGCCCAAGAGCAGACTCTAAAATAATCATCGGTGATTTGAATGCGAAGATAGGAAAGGAAGACGAGTACAGATCTTGTATTGGAAAATATAGCTTGCATGATATTTCTAATGATAATGAAATCAGACTTATACATTTTGCGTCCTTGAGAAATATGGTAGTGGGAAGTACAACTTTTAATCACGACGACATACATAAAATGACATGGAAGTCTCCAAATGGAAGTACTTTTAACCAAATTGACCATCTCCTACTAGATGCAAGACACTTCTCTAACTTGATGGATGTTAGAAGTTATAGGGGGGCCAATATTGACTCTGACCACTACCTTGTGGTAGCAGCTATTAGAAGCCGAATATCTAATGCAAGAAAGGTGCATGGATCCAATGCAAGAAAGTTCAACAGTGCTCGGCTGAAGGAGCCCGAAACTGCTCTCAGATATGCTAGCTTGCTTAATGGGGCCCTGACCAATATGCCTAATAGTCAGAGTATTGATGAAATCTGGAAAAATCTTAAAGACGCACTATCAAAAACTGCAAATGAAGTTTTAGGAAGGGAAGAGAAAGTCTGGCACAACGATCGGTTTGATGAAGAGTGTGCACGAGCAACAACCTTAAAAAATGAAGCATACAAGAGAATGCAACAGAGGAACCACACCCGAAATGCAGTGGAAGAGTATAGAACTTCCAGAAGAGAAGAAAAGAGATTACACAAGAAGAAAAAGACACTATGAGAGGAAAGAATTAAAAGAAATGGAATGGTTGAAAGGGATGAATGATGTGAGAGCTTTCCATCAGAAGTTAAATAAGAGTCGTAAGGATTTCCAGCCTAGAACAAATTTTTGTGTAAAGATAAAGATGGTATAATATTGGGCAGTGAGGAAGCAATACTAGAAAGATGGACCCAATATTTTGACGAACTGTTGAATGAAAGTCCAGGTGATAACCCAGTAACCTTACCTCCTGTAAATACAAGAAAACCAGACATAGAAGTACCGATACCTACTGTTGAGGAAGTTGAGCTTGGCATTAAGAAGTTAAAGAATAACAAAGACCCGGGAATGGATTTAATACAATCAGAGCTTGTAAAAAATGCTGGAAAAGAATTTGTTAAACACTTTCACAAACTAGTGGCCAAGATATGGGTAGCTGAAACAATCCCTGATGAATGGAACGTAGGTACCATCTGCCCGATACATAAGAAAGGTGATATCATGATCAACTATAGAGGTATCTGCTTATTATCCATTGCTTATAAAATATTTTCCAATATTCTCTTTAGCAGATTGGTGCCTTACGTGGAAAATGCGGTTGGTGACTATCAATGCGGATTTCGCCAAGGAAGATCTACTATTGATCAGATCTTCACAATTCGCCAGATACTTGAAAAATGTGAAGAATTTGGAATTGATACACACCATCTCTTCATTGACTTCAGATCAGCCTATGACAGCATTGTTAGAAGTAACCTCTCTGTAGCAATGGAGGAGTTTGAGATCCCGAAGAAATTGATCGCCCTTGTGAAAGCTACCATGGAAAATACTCGGAATCAAATTAAGATCCAGAATATGTTTTCAAGTGCTGTAACGACCAAGAACGGAGTTAGGCAAGGAGATTCATTAACATGCCTTTTGTTCAATATAGCTCTGGAGAAAGTTGTTAGAGATGCAAGTATCAACACAAGGGGAACCATCTTATATAAATCAGTTCAAATTTTGGCATATTTAGATGATATTGATTTAATCGCAAGAACACCAAAAGCATTGAAAGAAGCTTTCACAAGCCTCGAAAAAGCAGCAAGAAAGATGAATTTACAGATTAATGAAGGGAAAACTAAGTATATGCCCGTAACCAAGAAAGACTACCTGAGTGGGTCTACATTCATAGAAATTGGCTTGTATATGTTCGATGTTGTGCATAGCTTTACCTACCTTGGATCAGAAGTTAATTCCAAGAACAATGTTAGTTCTGAAATCCAAAAACTTATACTGTTGGCCTCAGAAAACATCTGAAGTCGAAGTTGCTGTTTAGGAAAACTAAAGTCCTGATGTATAAAGTTTTAGTAAGTATTAACATATGGTGCTGAGACCTGGACACTCTCAAAATCTGATGAAAGACAGCTTGGTGTATTTGAAAGAAGGATTTTGAGGCAAATTTTTGGGCCAGTGGAAGAAAATGGTGTCTGGAGAAGAAGATATAATCATGAATTGTATAATTTATATAACGAACCAAACGTTGTTAACTGTATAAAGATCAGAAGGTTGAAGTGGGCGGGGCATGTGCTGCGTGCTAATGACAGAATGATAAAGAAGATATTTAATGCAGTACCAGAAGGAATCAGGAAAGTTGGCAGACCAAAGTTAAGGTGGGAAGAAGGGGTGAGAGAGGATGTAAAGATAATTGGAGTCAAGAATTGGAGGAGCTCTGCACTTAACAGGAAAGAATGGGGAAAACTTCTTCAGAAGACCAAGGCCCACAAAGGGCTGTCGTGCCAGTAATGATGATGATGATGATGATGCCTGTTCTTAAGTCTCTTGATCCAACTGTTGGAAATTTGAAAGTCTGAAGAGTCCCCACTACTCAAAAGCTAACAGCAGTTTGCATCACAAAATATGTCATTTGCCATAAATTTGATGATTTTGATTGAATCTACCAATACATATCCACAAATGAGTACCAGTTCTCACTCATCCAAACAAAATTTCTTTAAAAGTTTATAGACAGTATCTGAAATTGTTCCTCTCAATCTAAAAAGACCCTGTATCTTGAACTTCTGGGGTCCCTTGCTTTTGGGAGAATTTGGTGTTACAATATTCTGCATACTCTCCATATATGGCTTGCTTCTCTCCTTGAACCAAAGTAGACTGGTCCAGATCGTTGTTTTCGAACTGAATAGTCGGGTCAACAATAATGGCTAGGGAATCGTGCATGTTAAATGCCTTGATGTCACTGAACCGGTGGGATCCATGACTGCTAATAGCAAACGCTTCTTCATAGCAGTCAAAAACTTTCTTGGCTAGCAGATTTCAGCCAAGTTTAAATGTATGGTGGTGTGAATTCATCAGTATCAGTCATCATTGATCTGCATTTAGGGTGATTGCCCAGGTGGCAGATTCTCTGTCTTGAATGTTTTCAAAGAACTTGGAAATTTATTGAGCATTTAGCTTGAAAAATTATTTCAATTCCTTACTCATCCTATACATTAATATTTGTCCCAATTTGTCCTCTTGAATTCCAACTTTATCTTCATATTATGATCTATCCTACTTTTAAAAGTTCCACTCATGGTTATTTGTCTACTAATGTTATAATAATCACTTGTAAATTATTTTGTATGTTGTAGTAAGCCATATGGTAGTTGTTATAACTATTCAGAATTGGGTAGTGTATTATTATTACCGAGCTCGATAGCTGCAGTCGCTTAAGCGCGGCCAGTATCCAGTATTCGGGAGATAGTAGGTTCGAGCCCCACTGTCGACAGCCCTGAAAATGGTTTTCCGTGGTTTCCCATTTTCACACCAAGCAAATGCTGGGGCTGTACCTTAATTAAGGCCACGGCCGCTTCCTTCCCACTCCTAGCCCTTCCCTGTCCCATCGTCACCATAAGACCTGTCTGTGTCGGTGCGACGTAAAGCAAGTAGCAAAAAAAAAAAAAAAAAGTATTATTATTATTATTATTATTATTATTATTATTATTATTATTATTATTATTATTATTATTATTATTATTACTACAAGCAGATTAAAGCAGATATAGGATGCAGCAGTTATGTAGAAATGAAAAGGTTAGCACAGGATAGGGTGGCATGGAGGGCTGCATCACACCAGTCTATGGACTGATGACTTTTGATTGATGTTATTATTATTTAAACATTTTTAGCATGTGTGTAATGCTTATACAGAAAACAAATTCAAATTTATAAGCCCCAAAGAGCCTTGGACTACTAAGTGACCGCTGCTCAGCCTGAAGGCCTGCGGATTGAGGTGTCGTATGGTCAGCATGGCGAATCCTCTCGACTGTTATTCTTAGCTTTCTAGATTGGGACTGCCATCTCACTGTTAGATAGCTCCTTAATTGTAATCACGTAGGCTGAGTAGACCTCGAACCAGCCCACAGATCTAGGTAAAAATCCTTGAGCTGGCCGGGAATCGAACCCGGGGCCTCCGGGTAAGAGGCACGCATTCTACACCTACACCGCGGAGCCAGCATTCCAATTTATAGTATTAACTATTAGTATTAATACTATATTTACTTGCGTATATCTCACACTTTTCCTCTAAATATTTTAGTTTTAAAATCCTGGTGCAAGATATATGTGGGGAATAGGAAATCAAACTTAATTTTAACTAATCGATATTTAAAAGTAAGAAAGCTTTGGACTTTCATGGCCCACCTTCCATTTTGTACAGCTAATGCCCTGCTTTATCGCTTTCTCGCTTGTTTTAAAGCCTGACTGAAGCAATTTATTTTCAACCTCAGGAAACTTTCCACTTTTCAGTAGAGTTGGGCAGACCGGAACAGTCGGTTGTTCCGGAACATTAGGAGCTTCAGGTGGAGTGTTTCGGTACAGTGTGCCAGCACACGGGACTGTAACTGCGTGGTAGAGAGAACTTCGTGAGGTAACATGACATGCTCCGTGTCAGCAGGAATGTGTTGCTGTACCAGACGTGCTGTGTGTAGTTCTTAACATTAAATAGTTACGGCCAGCGTAAAGCTGCATGGAACGTGAAGGAACAGTTGGAACACTGAAATTCGTGCCCAATAATAACGTTTAAAGGCTGCTTTTAGGTGAAGATTTCTTTGGTCAATATGAAATACACATAATACGGTTACAAAAGCAGTACAGGTGTTTAAAAGTAACTAATCCAAGGATATTTTCACCAGTTGAATGTATCAGCCTATATTGTGAGCAATTAGGGCCAGGATAAAACTTTACGGCACGTGAAAAAGCAGTCGGAACTCTTAAATAGGCGCCCAGAAAATCATGTCTAAATATTGTTTTTAGGATAATGTTTTCATTCATTCTGAAATACACTGACTTAGCAAATGTCATGGGATAGTCGCCTAATAGCGTGTGGGGCCTCCTCTGGCCCTGCGAACTGCAGTGAGACGCCGTGGAAGTGAGTTAAGTCCCTGGTAGACCTCTGGACGCAGTTGTCACCAAATCGTTTGCAGAGCGGCCGCCAATGCTGGTCTGCTCATGGGTGCAAGATCTATGGCACGGAGCCTGCGTTCCAGGACATCCCAGATATGCTCGATAGGGTTCATATTGGGGCTCCTGGGTGGCCATGACAGTCGTTGGACCTCCTCTGCATGTTCCTGGAACCATTCCCGGGCGACGTGGGAGCGATGTAGCGGCGCGTTATCATCTTGAAACACCGCAGAACCGTCTGGGCGCTGGAAGGCCAAAAATGGGTGGAGATGGTCTCCGAGCAACTCAACATACCGCGTATCATTCAAAATCTCTTCCAGAACAACTAGGGGGACCATTCCATATCAGAAAAATGCACCCCAGACCATAACAGAGACAACAGCGCCCTGGACCACACTTTCGAGGCAGGTGGGATCCATCGCTTCATGTGGTCTGCGCCATACTTGGTGCCTCCCATCAGCATGGTGCAGTTGAAATCGTGATTCGTCTGACCATATCATGTTACGCCATTGTTCCAGTGTCCATCCCTGGTGACTGGCGACAAATGCGCGTCGTTGTGCCCGATGACGTTGGGTTAACTGTGGCACCTGTTTGCGGCGCCGGCTCCCATACCCCATAGAACCCGTGTTCCTACGGATTGTCCACTGGGAGATGTGTCTAACACGGCCTGTGTTAAACTGAGCCGTGATTTGTTGCACGGTTGCCCGTCTGTCACTATTGACAATCCGTCTCAGATGTCGCCGGTCACGGTCATCGAGGGTGGCTGGACGGCCGGTCATTCGTCTGTTGTGGACGGTGACACCCGCATTCAACCATTCACGATACACCCTAGACACGGTTGATCATGTGAAGCCGAATTCCTGCACCACTTCCGAAATCGCACTGCCCATCCATCGGGCACCGACCACCATACCCCGTTCGAACGGTGTCAGCTCACGACGTCGTTCCATGTTACACCTGTCACATGCACAGCCACGGTTCACAAGGTCTCCTATACAACTGCCACTGGCACAGGGTGCGTGTGATGCGCAGACAACACACCTGCGCATCAGTGCTCTACTATCCTATGACATTTGCTCAGCCAGTGTACACCTGTCACAATATTACACTGGCAGTAGATGTGTTTACAAATGTCACAGTGTTATTTCCACTAATTAAAAATATACTCGCACAGTTGAAGAAACATTTGCCAGTACTTTATTTACATATAAAATATACAAGTGGAACACAAAAATTAAAAAAGAAAAACATACAAAAAACACTATATACAAGTGAAACAGGAGATTAAAAATAAAACTATACAAGCAGAACACAAAAATAAAAATTGTGGGATGTTTAAGTTTCAAATGTCTCGTCATTGTGCCAGTTGAAGATCCCTTTACAGACAAAATAGAACAACATAAATTGCATTTCACTCTGTCTGGTTTTATTCTAGTAAAAAAGTCATAAACAGGACTCCTGTGCGACATTATTTAAAGTTTACAGTCTTTCGTACAGTATATATTACTATGCTTCAGTGAAAACGCTCTTACAAAACAGAACACATTAAGTTATCCGCATGTACTGAAGGCCAGTTGCTGGTGCAACGGAACTCGCAGAACAAAGAGGATATGACGGAATACAGAACATTCCACCACATGGTGGCACACTGCCGGTATCGACAGTCTGCTAGTGGGTGAAGGGCAGTGCATATTGGCGCTTCTGACGATATAGCAAGTCACTGTCTCGATCTCGCTTGAGAATGTTTCGGAGCAACTGACACTCCGTGTTCCGGAACAGCGGACATAACTGTGCACCGGCACAGTGTGCCGAAATAGGGACATAGTGCCCAACCCTACTTTTTGGCCTCTGGAATGTTTTTTTTTTTTTTTTTTTTTCAGGAGCAGCTTTCTGTTTTTGCCAAGAGCATACCTTAAACTAGGTCACATTAAATTCTCAGCCCGTGGCATGATTACTGTTTCTTCGCAAATTGAATCACTCAAATTTTAAAACGTGTTAATACTTGAATGCTTCTCCATAACTCACCTATAAGTGGAATTCTGCTTGAAAGCAAATTTCTGTATCATAAAACACTGGACTTGTTCTTATACCTTAAGCTCGCATTTGCTGTATACTTGTATCATAGTGAGTAGAAGAGAAAGTGTTCTCTCTCCCCTAGTTCATCGGTCTCACCGCCAGGCGGTTCTTCCTCTGCTAATTGAGCTTTAGCTTGTAAGTCAGCATATGAAAATTATTGCATGCACAATACTATGCTTTTGCTTAGCATTCCAAAAGTCATTTGTCAGATAGTTTAGATAGCTTCTGCGTAAACTTTGTTGTCTTGGAAGTTTTCAGTTTCTTTCTAATCGGTATTGTTCCAAATTAATGAGATATTACATTCACTGCTGGCCAAAAGTTTCCGGACAAGCATTGAATTGTTAAAGAATGGACTGAGATTAAAAGAATACAACATACCTATACAAGGAATTGACAAATATATATTCTAAAACTAATATTTTATAATAAAAGTACGTTTTTACATTACGTCTGAGCAAGAAATAAATAATATGTACACATTTACTCCCACATGTCACCAGAATACATCAATCTCTTTTCTCATCAGAGAAACCCCGCTTTGCTGCAAGTACAGTTTTAACTATTAGCGGCATTCTCAGAACAAGTTTTTCTAACTGATGCAGGTATACTTTGCCTCGCATTCTGCAGGATGTCCCACAGCTTTTCCGATGAAGGAGGACACTGTTTTCGAACTTGCCAATCCAACTCCTCCCACAGTATCTCAATTGAATTTAAGTCCGGGAATTGGCGGGGGGCCATTCCATTAAAACAATTCTCCAGAGTTTTGTTTAATTTGCAGATAATTCATGCAATAGTGAGGCATGTATCTGGGTTCATTGTCTTGTTGGAGGTCAAACCCACGTTGCCGCCCATATGGAAGAGCATATCGAGATAGGATGGAATGGTAGCCGTTTTTGTCCAGTGTTCCTTGAATTTGGTGCAGTCTATAAACTCCACTGAATGTGGAGAAAAAAAAAACCAAACCAAACCATCACAGAGCCCCCTCCATGTTTCACTGTAGGTGTTACACAGTAGGATGAATTTTTTCCGATGCTGAACGTCGAACATAAACTCATCTCTGTTGTCCAAAAACCTTCAAAACTTGGTTACGGTAATATATTCTGTCATTAAGCAGTCATTAAACATATTCGTGTGGGTACACATGTTTTGTCCAAAAACTTTAGGCCGGCAGTGTGTAATAATAAAAAAAGTTTAGGAATAATATTCACTACATGGTCATTACAGCTCCGTAATTCTTTGGAATTAATTGCAATACTATATAAATTGTCCGAACACACGTAAATATATATATCAGCCTATATACTAGGTTCTCAGGAGAGTTTTTGTTCCACTACATTTTTAACTTGCACGAACACATTAAAAATGATTCTTAAAGAATGGGTGAGGAAAATGCTGTCATTACTATATTTATTGCTGTAGTTCTTTATGGATATGAAGGCTTCAGCAGGTATTCCTTCTGTAGGCTTTTCGTGAAGCAGGCTGATACTTTGACATTTTGTCGTTCTCTATATGCGATTTTCTATTTTACGCAATAAAAATATCACACGAACACTTTTACGTATTTCTAAAAGAAACAACTTTATTATCGCTACGAACTTATCCTGTCAGATGAAGAAAAAAAACAATCTACAAAGAAAAAATATACATGTTTCACATCAGAGACCTAATGGTGCTGTTCCCTGACGCCATATTGGAAGTCTGTGTGTCCGTACGTCCGCACGTTATACGTCCATGGACATGAAACATAAATATAATAACATAATACTTTCGGCTCATCATAAAACTTCAAAATACGAGTATTGAAGGTTTTATCATAATTAGGATACCTGTCCTACGACAATTATCCCCCCCTAAAACCTTCAATACTGATTCCGGACCTTTCTGTTTCTAGGTCTTAAATTATACCTAGAGATTCCGATCTCCATGTCTTCAGTTCTCTCATCCTCCAAGGTCGGTACCGACACATGTTGATCCTCTCTGGAGTTCGTGTCCTTCTGGGGTCCTTTAGAGAGTTCCCACTCACCGGTCCCTCCGCCTTCTGTTAGGGTTTGAGGCAATACCTTTAATTCTGACGTATGCACCTTCGTCGCCGGCATAGTTTTCAGAAGATACACACCATTTCCCAACTTTTTCTCCACCTCAAAAGGTCCGAGCCATTTTGGGGCCATCCCAGCGTGGAACTTTTGAGGCTTGTTGCTGAGGGGATGGTTTCGACGAAGAACTAGTGTTCCCGGTCTGAGCTCCGTTTCTTCCGGTGTATCGTTGTTCTCGGCTTCTCTCCTGGAATGCTGTTCGGCTTGGCTATGTGCCTGTTGCATTCGCTGCTGGTTATGTACATACCATGTATCAAGACCCTCCGGTTCCTCCTCTCGTCTATGTATGAAGTCCCAGTCACCGGTTCTCTTAATTGGACGTCCAAGAAAAAGTTCTGCGGGCGAGAAACCTGTGACGCGATTAATCCGCTGTCTGATGGCCAAAAGGGACTCATGTAGCTGTTGGTCCCACTTGGTATGTTCTTTGTCAACCAAGTGAATTCGGAACATCTTCTTCAGCTCCTGATTTCTCCGTTCGGTTGGATTGGCTTGTGGGTGGTAGATTGGTGTCGTCCAGTGTTCGATTCCCCATTCTAACAAAGTTTGCAACCACTGTCTCGAAGTGAATTGACTACCATTGTCTGTGAGTATACACCGAGGATATCCATAACGACTGAAGACTTCTGTCCTTAAGAGGTGTATGATTCGTCCCGATGTAGCTTCGGGGATGGCGAATGCTTCCACCCATCTGGTGAATAGGTCAGTCACCATGACTATTCTCGTTTTTCCCCGAGATGTCCTAGGGTAGGGTCCCATAAGGTCAATAGCGAGTACCTCCCAAGGTTGATGGGGTCTTCGTCCTCTCATGCTGGTACTCGCCTTCTGATTGTTCGCCTTAGTGCGAGCACAGATAACACATGCTTGGACGTAGCTCTTAATTTCTTGACGCATGTGTATCCAGAAGAAACGTCGCCGAATCGAAGAATATGTTTCCTCTTGACCAGGATGCCCTGCTTCTGGATCATCATGATATTTATTCAGAATCCTCGTGGTTTGCGACTTCGGGATGACGATGACCGGGGAAGATCCAGGCAGATGTGAAATGTATTTGAGTATGCCGTCTTCGAGTCGGAAGTTCTTATAGCACATCTTAAACTGGACTGGGACAGATTGATGATTAGTGCTGCGTTTGCTGATCCAGGATTTCATTCGGTTACAGGACATGTCCTCAGTTTGCCATTTCCTTATTAATTCCAAATCGATCTCATTATTCCTTCGATGGATAGCAAGAAGCACATGATCGGTTTGAGGCCTCTTAGTTGGCAGAGGGATCTCTCTCTCTAATAAATTCGTCGCTGATACCTGCCCGTCCTCAGGATTTCTTGATAGGCTATCCGCCGCTTGATTGGTCACCCCAGGCACGTGACAAATCTCGAAGTCAAAGTCGGCAAGGATCAAGGCCCATCGCATGAGTTTGGACTTCGATCCAGATACTTGGTTCAACCACTGAAGTGAAGAGTTATCCGTAAATAGCCTGAACTTCCTTCCCTCTAGGTAACCTCTAAACTTCCCAACAGCCCACACCACTGCTAATGCTTCCTTCTCGGCTGTACAATAGTTTCTTTCGGAAGCAGAAAGTTTCCTACTGGCATACTCAATTATATCCTTGCTTCCTCCTTCTTTCTCGTGAAACAGTACAGCCCCAAGACCGACGTCACTCGCATCCGTCTGTAAGCAGACTTCCCGGTTTGTATCCAGATAGGCTAGATTTGGAGCATCACAAATAGCTCTTTTTATCTCCTGGAAGGCTGTTTCTTCCCTCTGAGTCCATTTAAATAGTATGTTCTTGTTGAGGAGGTCGGTTAACGGAGCAGCTTTCGTCTCAAAGTGCGGTACAAAACTACTGTACCACCCGCAGAGGCCTAAAAATTGACGTACCTGGCGTTTCGTTCGAGGTCTTTCTTGTTCTTGAATGGCCCTATTCTTCTCAATTTGTCTCTCTAATCCCCTGTCCGTCACTACATGACCTAAGTACTCAACCGAGTTTGATGCGAATTGACACTTCTTGACTTGGCAAGTAAGTCCGTGGATCTTCAGTCTTTCTAATATTCTAGCTAGGTGTTCCAAATGGTCCGAAAATGTCTTGCTATATACGAGGATGTCATCCAAATAGACCTGACAGAATTCCCCTGTGTATCCTGATAAGACTTCGTCCATCAGACGCATAAAGGTGGCCGGAGCATTCTTAAGACCAAATGGCATGATTCTGAATTGATAAAGTCCTCTTGGGGTAGAAAAAGCAGTCATCGGTCGAGATTCTTCTTCGACTTCGACTTGCCAGTAGCCAGAGTTCAAATCGAGGGTACTGAAGACTTTTGCCCCACTAACTTGCTTTATCAGGTGGCGTAGATCCGGCATGGGGTAAGCATCTGATATAGTCTTGTTATTAACTTGACGTAAATCTACACACAGTCGGTAATCCCCACTTTTTTTCTTAGGTAATACTATCGGAGAAGCCCATCTTGATACCGAAGGCTCAATTAAACCTTGGTTCTCCATTTCCTTGACCTTCCTTATTACAAATTTTCGCTTATCTGGGTTCAGTGGGTAGGGCCTTTGTTTGACTGGTGTATTATCCTTGCATGTTATTTTATGTTTTACCGTTGTAGTAAACCCGATTTTATCAGTGATGACCTCCGGGAACTTATTCAGTAATTTCTCAAGATATTCCTTCTCCTCCACCTTCAACGGTCCTGTTTTCAGTTCCGCCCATACCTTGGGTTCTACTGTTTGTGACTCGAGAGCTTTATTTTCAACCCATGCCAGTCTACATCTTTTCCTATTACCAAGGAATATTTCATTAGCTGTGTAATCTATCACTACCCCATATTTAGTTAAGAAGTCATGTCCTAAGATTATATCAGGTATCAAATCCTTGATAACCTTTACTGGTATGTCTATGACTTCAGGGGAGCATTTGGCTCGAAGGAAAGTACAACCATCAATCTGATAATGTGTGTGACGAACTGCCCCTCTGACTGTTTCCACCTTATCAGGACGCATAGGTTCTAAAAATTTAGCCACATTCATGCTCACAAACGAGTGTGAAGCTTGAGTGTCAAGGATAGCGATTACCAGCTTATCATCAATCGTCAAATTAATAGCCGGGTGGGGTGAACTAGGCTCATCACTACAAATTTGACCAATATATTTACCTTCCAGCCAGGTGTCATGTATCTGGGGCTGCTTCATTCCGGAACCCTCCTTCCCCCAGCTCGGACGGTCCCAAGCTAGTTATCCGGACATTGTCCCTTAAAATGTCGGATCTGCCCGCAACGGTAACATTTCTTGGGTGTCTCCGCTGTTGAGATTTTCGTTCTCGAGGAATGGTAACTGGTTTCCTCGTCCAGTTTTGCTACGATGTGACGGAGATCTTCAAAAGTTCTTGGTTGTGCCACTTTAACAAGTGATCGTACCTTATCATGTAGCAGCTCGATTATATAAGGAACGCTCGTGTCAATATTTTCTTTTTCATGAACTCGTTTAAACAGTTGGAGTTTTTGAATTATGAAAGCTCCTGCTCTCATCCCACTGGGTTGTGTTTCAGTAAGGAACTTCTTTTGGACCGACGCTTGAACAAACTCTGAGTCAAATCTCTGGACGAATTCCTTCTTAAATTCCTCCCAGTCGAGGCTGAGCCCTTTTATATTCTGCCACCAAGTCCCTGCTGATGCTTTTAGTTGTTGACTGACAAGCTGTAAGTATATCTCCGTAGGTATATTCGTCCTACCTAGTAGATATTCTGATGTCTTTAAGAATACTTTAGGACACTCTTCCAATCTCCCATGAAATTCTGGTAGGCTATCTCTGATTACCCTGGGATCGACCGGTATCCCAAGGGAAAGGTCCTTACCTCTGTTAGGTTGACCATTGCCTACGGAAATGTTTTCTTCCAGGGTTGAAATTTTTCTCTTAACCTCAGATTCAAACTTCGTAAGTTTCTGGCCTACTTCGGTTTTAAACTGGTTGGATTCCCGCTCGATTTCGCCAATCTTTTCTTCGACTTTGTTTTCCAAGGTATGCATTTCATTTACTACTTTGTTTACATCTAATTCTACGTTGTTGATTTTAACATTAATTTTTGTAATATCTTCTTTCAGATCTCTTACCAAGGAATTGATTCGGCCTTTTATCTCTAGAGCCTGAGTCTTGATTTTCCCTTCGAGTTTTTCAGATTGTGTCCCGATCAAAGTAGTTAGTTGTGTAAGCATCCGGTCGTTGGCTTCCTTCTCCGAAGCGACTTCAAAATCGAAGCTACCTGGGTCTTCTTCATTTTCTATCAGATCCTGGCGTAGTCTCTCTTGTAGTTCCGACTTGCTCCCAGCCGTCGGTAACCCTCGGGATATCAGCGCCTTTCGTAAAATCACGACGGTCATTTGATCAATCTTCATCATTAAACTTCGAAAATCTTGTCACGGTCGCCAATTTGTCGTTCTCTATATGCGATTTTCTATTTTACGCAATAAAAATATCACACGAGAACACTTTTACGTATTTCTAAAAGAAACAACTTTATTATCGCTACGAACTTATCCTGTCAGATGAAGAAAAAAACAATCACTCGTCACAAAAACAATCTACAAAGAAAAAATATACATGTTTCACATCAGAGACCTAATGGTGCTGTTCCCTGACGCCATATTGGAAGTCTGTGTGTCCGTACGTCCGCACGTTATACGTCCATGGACACGAAACATAAATATAATAACATAATACTTTCGGCTCATCATAAAACTTCAAAATACGAGTATTGAAGGTTTTATCATAATTAGGATACCTGTCCTACGACAATTTTGTGATCTTGAATGCATTGCTTACTGTATTATATCCTCCTAGATAATAAATCACACTCTTTAGCAAAACTGTGGCTATCAGTATTAAGTAAGACTAAATTGTTCTCCCAGTCCAGTAAGAGGCCATCCATATTCTCTATAAAATGGTAGTACTTGCATTATTTTATTTTGTACTTTTGCTACTACAGCCCTATTTGTCTCTTCTGTCTTCTGAGCCAGTATTCTTATTTGATTGATGAATGATGTCGATGGCAATTCAAATTTGGGCTGACGCCGGGCTGAATAGCTCAGATGTTTGAGGCGCTGGCCTTGTGACCCCTACTTGGCAGGTTCGATCCTGGCTCACTGTGGTGGTATTTGAAGGTGCTCAGATACTTCAGCCTCGTGTCGGTAGATTGACTGGCACATAAAAGAACTCCTGCAGTACTAAATTCAGACACCTCGGCGTCTCTGAAAACTGCAAAAGTAGTTAGTGGGATGTAAAGACAAGAACATTATTATTATTATTTAATTTGGGCTGACAGTTACTACCTGATGGGAAGAAAGGTTTTGTTGGAATATAAAGAGACTGCAACAAGTTTAAATTTAGAAAATATTGTTCAAGGGTGATCATTACAACTGAGTGTAATACCGAAGTGTCGTTCTAGTGGATCTTGATTAAATTTTGCTGTGATGTGTGAGCACTATCAGAATCAATTATTCCGTAAATACTCAGACACCTGTGTGGTGCTCTCAATTGTTACTCTAATGGATTCAAGAATTCTGAAGCACAAATATTCTTGTTCCTACTGAGTTTATTTCTCCATTTAATTAAGTTTTAATTTCCTCCTATTGAATCTTTACAAAGAGCTTCTGCTGGTGTAGAAGTCTTTATAACATCTATTGATTTAATTCCCGAGTGAAAGTTTGTCAGTTCACTCTCTTCAAATCCCTCAGACCTTCCTACCGCTGGATAATAGGAGGATTGCGGGAGATAGTTCAGACTTGAGCTGAGAACAAGCATGTGTGCCGCGTGCATATTTATACTGGCACATAAAGAAAAACTGATGCGAGATATAAGCAATAAATTCCAATTTAAAAATTAGTGTGTGTGTGTGATACGCAATGGCAAGATATACATGATTAAATACAGTATGTGAATTGTTCAGAGATCTAGTACAAGTTTCTGGACCTTTTATATATTTTTAGTACCTACACAATTTACTTGTTACTTGCTCTGGTATTGATAGTAATATATTGGACTGCTGGTGAGTCAAGAGTATAACTGGGCCTGTATATTAATCAGCTGATCTTGAAGATTAATATTGGTAGATTGGAGGAGAATGCCACATGTCTCCTCGCTTGTAATTCACCCATGTTTAGGTCCATCCGTCCTGTTGTACATCATACGTACTTCAGGAGCTTTGCTCGCAGGAGTGATAGTTTTCTTACAGTACTTGTACCTCCCAAAACATATTGACTGCTAAGGAGCATTACCTCATAACTAAAAGGAGAGCCTAAAAATGTTCTTACCGAGCTCGATAGCTGCAGTCGCTTAAGTGCGGCCAATATCCAGTATTCGGGAGATAGTAGGTTCGAACCCCACTGTCGGCAGCCCTGAAGATGGTTTTCCGTGGTTTCCCATTTTCACACCAGGCAAATGCTGGAGCTGTACCTTAATTAAGGCCACGGCCGCTTCCTTCCCACTCTTAGACCTTTCCTGTCCCATTGTCGCCATAAGACCTATCTGTGTCGGTGCGACGTAAAGCAACTAGCAAAAAAAAAAAAAAAAAAAAAAGTTCTTAAGTCATAAATTTCGGCCAGGTGAACTTGATATTTTTTCTGCAGCTTGTATGGCCTTCAATTATACCATAATATATTTTATTAAAATAAGAGTTTTGTCTGTACATTGCTCAGAATTTGAAAAGAATTGTATTCATGTATCGGTCATGTCCACAGTAACAAGGAAATGCACTTTTTACTTTTCCGTAATTTCTGTCTGTCTGTCTGTCTGTGCGCGCGCGCACGTGTGTGTGTATGTATGTATGTATGTACATGCATCACGAGAAAACGGCTGAAGAGAATTTAATGAAAATCGATGTGCAAAGTCGGGGGATGAGCCACTACAATCTAAGCTATAAATCATTTTATTCACGCTGAGTGAAATGGTAGTTTAGAGAAAGGCCTAAAATTTAAGTCTCAAATATATATATTATTAGTGGTCCTGTCGATAAATACTATGTAACTAAAGTTGTGTATGTTTAGTCCTCAGCCCGAAGGCTGGTTGGATCCTCAACAGCTCCGCCATCAGCTGTCATAGATGGCCTAGGCATCACTGAAGAGGCGTACTAGGGAAATGAGGAGTGAGGTAGTTTCCCGTTGCTTTCCTCACCGAGCCAGAAGTTGCTATTACATATCAGTCTGCCAAGCCCACTGAAATGCATGCAACAACCTACCCTATGAGCAATATTTTCACACCATTCATAGCAGGGACTGGCTGCAGAAGGAATGGCATTACTAGCATCACTCATACCTCAGTCACTTTCATTTTGTCAAAGCCAAGGATAAAGCTGAGACAGATCAATGAAAGTAACAAGATTGCTTTAGCCCATACCAGAAGACGTAGTGCACTGTAAACACTAGGTCCCGCCAGCAAAGGCATAACTAAAGTTATATAGAATTAAATTTCCGATCATTTATGTTTCACACATTTTTACCGTACTGGCTATGATAACACAGATATTCATGAATTAGTATTTTTGTTGTTAAGTCCATATCAATGCCGAGACACGAGAAAATGGGTTAACAGAATTTAATGAAAATCGGTATATAGAGTCAGGGAATAAGGAACTACAGTCTAAGCTATAAATAATTTTATTCACTCTCGATGAAATTGTATTTTAGGGGAAGGTGCCTATAATTAAATTTTTAAATACCTGTGTTATTGGTCCTATCGAGAAGTACTACATAACAAAACTTAGACTCTACATTTCCGATCATTTATGTTTTGTTATGTTTGTTGTGATGTTCTTTGTCTCTTAATGCTGCCACTCAACTCCGATATATGAGATTACCATACTGCTGCGTACCAAGTATAACAGCCTGACTGAATATTGGTGGGAAATAGCTGGGGGGTTAGAAAACTTTCTCCTTTAGTGTGCCATTTCTCTGGTTCATACATTTTCTGATACTGCTGGTACGTAACACAATGGTTCATCATAGTATTCCAGCTATTTGATCCCTACTCTGTTTTGAATGAGCAGTGTGCACACTTAAGGCAGAGGCTCACTTAGTAGTAGTAGTAGTAGTAGTAGTAGTAGTAGTAGTAGTAGTAGTAGTAGTAGTAGTAGTAGTAGTAGTAGGGTCTAGAATGATCATTTAGGCCTATTACAAATTACAGCATCACAATTCACTAAATAACTCAAAATTCAGCCCTGAAAAGAGCCGTTTCCTAAGAAAAGCTTCTTGCTTTTCACTTTCATTAAATTCTACAGTCATTTTATTCCAAATTAGCAGTGAAGAGGGGGTTTCTCCTGGCTTGTGGGAAAAAATTGCCTCCAACTCAGATAGATTTTCCTGCCGCCAATGTAGTGATTTGAGATTTTCCGACTCATCGGGTACTCTTAGGAAACAGATTAATAAAAGGGCATAGCTTTTGCCCTGGCACTGTCCACTATTCGACCCCCCCCTCCACTGAAAAAAGACGAACAGTGTACACGGATCACGGCTGGCTTGGTCATTCTAGCTCTGGAACTTTGGACTGTTAGATTGGCAGTGTAGTACTGTTTATTAAAAGTGAGAAAATGTCTGGTTTTTCATTTATTTCATGTGAAAGCATTGCTTTTAATCGCACCATTATTACTGACGTCATTGCAATGACCTATGTTCATTTCAGTTGGGAAAACCACTGAGACAGTCTTTCTGAGGATGTAAAAAGGCAGGTGGTGAGTTAGTGAGTGCCATTATGATGAAAACTCCCCAACCTGATTGTGACTGATGGTACCATTACAATGAACATTCCCTAACCCAGTCTTCGTTCGAGAAAAGACATTTGGTCACTTCCCCGTCGCATTTTTAGGGTAACGTTAAGGACTATGCAATTTAATACAATCTTGCTCACAGCGTGTACACTACCTAACCTAGAATTATGTATACAATGTAGAATTCCGTAGCAAAGCACGGGTACATCAGCTAGTTAAGAAATAAAAATTTGAAAGGAAAAAATTTGACTTATGAGGTATCATCACAAATAATATTCTCAGACATGGAGAGGTTTTAGAATGGATTATAAAATACTGAAATGCTATGGT
Organism: Anabrus simplex; assembly: GCF_040414725.1. Classification (NCBI taxonomy): domain Eukaryota; kingdom Metazoa; phylum Arthropoda; class Insecta; order Orthoptera; family Tettigoniidae; genus Anabrus; species Anabrus simplex. The sequence goes on from NC_090265.1 coordinate 672,183,091, forward strand.
ATGTAGAAATTAAATTTTCACCAAAGGCACGGTAATTGCTTGAAATCATTATTGTTTATGAACATGGAAAATCAATACATAATATGAGAAGTGTAAATTATTTATAAATAACCTTGTTAGAAATGCCCATTCAATTACTTCTTCAAAATAAATCACCAAATAACTTGATGTTCTGACAAGTCTTCCTCCAATCTAATGTGGTAAGTTGTCAAAGGAATGTGCATCTTTTGGCAAAACTTCCTTTAACTGTTAAAGATGATGGATATTCAAACTCAGAATTTTCACGAAAATACAGTGGTGCAATATAATCCACTGGTGATTTTCTTTGGTTGTCATTGGTAGATTGCAGAGTTGTTCAGAAAAATGTTAGTTGCGTATGATTCCCAAGATACTAAAATTTAGAACCTTCAGTTCTCTACCAATGGGACAGATACACAAAGTCCAGGTCGAATAGAGGAGTATCATAGAAGCTCTGGATCTGCGTAGTTCAAACAGAAATCATTCAAAATAAATTTTCCTTAAAGATGGAAAAGGTTTCCTTTGGGCCTCTTGGAAGGTCAGTGTCTATTTCTTAGCTTGAGTTGTCATACAGTCTACTTCCATTTGAGTGTGTCCTTTCACTAAATACTTGTTCTCTGTTTTGGTATTATGTTTCAGTTCAAACTTGAATAAGGCATTTGCAAGCACAGTGTTTTTGTTTTGATATCCACAGCCATCACTGCAGATTACATATTTCTTTTTTTGGACTTCATACAATTTTTATTCAAATAGAAAATCAAGCAAGAAGCAGAATTTGATGCAAGAATTTACGTTCACACTCAAAACTAAAAACCAAACCCCATGTCACTTAACGCCCTTGAAAGGGCTCTGGCCTGCCCAGCAACCGCTGCTCAGCCCGAAGGCCTTCAGTTTTCGAGGGGCCGTGTGGTCAGCACGACACATCCTCTCGGCCGTTATTCTGGGCTTTCGAGACTGGGGCCGCCATCTCACCGTCGGATAGCTCCTCAATTCTAATCACGTAGGCTGAGTGGACCTCGAACTAGCCCTCACATCGAGAGAAAAATCCCTGACCTGGCTGGGAATCAAACTCGGGGCCTCTGGGCGAGAGGCAGGCACGCTACCCCTACACCACGAGGCCGGCACCTTCACTCTCAGCCCACTATTAACAAGTACAGTGGCTGAAAGTTAAATAATAATTTGTGTAATTGTGCACACACAGCTTTGTCTTATACTACAGTGCACCAGCCTTTAGATTGACACAATTTTACAGACTGTAGGTTCATTGTAAGCACTTTCATATTTCAGTCTTCAATTTCTCACAATTCCTTGTCCCTTTTCTTTTCCTTTGTGTCTTCTTTTTCGAAAATTTACATTTTCTTTCCATTCTACTTCCCCTAAATTGCCTGCTTTGCAAGAACAGCATACATCTTTTGTTCGTTTGATCATCTGCTAAGATGTAAAATGTATGAAATTTAATTTTCACTAAAAACACAGTAATTGCTTGAAATTATATTTGTTTAAGAACATGGAAAATCAGTACATTTTATCTTTGTAAATATCTAATAGCCATTGATTGCTATTAATAACTGTTTCAAGATACAACTATATGGTATTTTTTCTGGAATAATGAGCTGGAAGTTTTGGGAGATCCTTCAGAAAACTAACTGCATACATCTTGGTAAATTTCTTTCAGTTATAATTGGTACTGTATGTCTTAATACGATTTCCATCCTTAGAAGTCGCTGACCAATTACGAACACACCATTTCTTCGGAGAGAATATTTGTAGAAACATTTCCTTGCACACACGATGTTGCTCTTCTCCAGTTTTAATCAAGTTTTTCAAAGTACGTTGTCTTCTGATGTACAGTTTCTTTTCACTGAGGCTGAATTCTTTCCAGAAATTGGAATGCAACTCTTCCTGGCATCCTCAGGAATGACAGTGTACAGGGTCTTTCATATAAACCCAGGCAGAGTGCACGGTGTTTGTGCTCTGCGCTACGGTAGCTGCCTCATCCGAACTTACGTCGCGCATGACCGACCCGCTTTAAGCGTGTATACAATCTTATATGAAATTTTACCTTATAAAAGATGCAGGAAGTGTCGTCCTTCCTGGGTTATACAGCCATTGTATCTGGTAACCTCATTCTGGCTAAGGTGAGTGAGTTCTGTCACTGTAATGTTTCTGATTTCATTCATAATATTTTCTTTCAGTTCCTCCAATGTGGAGGATTTGTTCGATACACTTTTTCTTTCAGTTTACCCCACAAGTAAGTCACACACTGCATTTACTGTTGTCTCGAAAAAATTATTCGTCTTGCACTAACAACACACCAAACACCACTCTTCTTATCATAATGAGGGATTTCATAAACACCATTAGGATTTTCTGCACACCAATAGCAGGAGTTATAACTGTTCACACAATCATTAAGATAAAACCAGGCCTCATCTGAAAAGAACACAAGCTGTGGGTCAAATAAACGATCATTGAATGATGCAAGATACCACTCACAGTATCTCACTCTTGTGGCTGGATCAGCAGGTTTTAAACAATGTTAAAACTGTTCGTGTGCGCACATGTTTTTTATTGAGCAGTGAGCCAGTAAGTTCAAATTTATTTACAATTTATTTATTTACAGTTACGTGAATCTGTGCTCCTGTTGATGGCAGGAAATTGCTGAACAAATGCCTTGCGTCCCCGTCGAGCCGACTCATACTTAAAATAACTTTTACATACGAAAATACAGTGTTGCAATGATAACTGTCTCACCATGTTAACAGCTGAGATTCAGACTAGTGACTGCTAGGTCGAACACGTGCATACTCCTTGCAAGGCAGTAACTATGCGCGCACCTCCCGTACTGCTGCTTACGTCTTGGAGACCGCTGGGCTGTCTGGGTTTATACGAGAGACCCTATCTCCATTTTGACTTTTCACTGGGGAATTTGGTGCATCTTGGACCAATTTTTATGGCAAGTCTTGGCATGTCTTGAATTGATTTGTAGCCCATACTAAAGTTTCTTCAGTAGCAAACATTTATTACCTGAAATATCTGCTTTCTTCCTTCGTTTCCTTACTTCACTGATTGATTCATTCAATATATTGGCTTCCTTATATCCCTCACGAGAGGTGGAATAGAAGTTATATTTGGTCACTCTGAATGTATTTGTTGGTAGGAAAGTAATCAAGTGTTAGAGAGATCTTTTTGAAAATAAATCCACCTTTACAGTACTGGAAATTATTTATTCCTCTTACAGTAACATCAGTGGGACAGTTTCATCTCTAAGAGACATCTTCAGCCATTCAAGGAGCAAAAATAAATAGCAAAGATACATATGCATTCCTAGAAAAACACTAAATTATTTCTTAAATAACATGTCTTAGTCTTCTTGATTTACATTGTATAGACTCTAGTCAAATTGCCACTGTTATAGACAAACACTTCAAAACATACATGCAATTAAAAATGTGTCAATAAGCATTTATGTAAGTGAGTACTTAATTAATTATGTAAGACATGGATTTTGGATCTTCAGAAAAGATCATATGAATATTCTTTTTGAGGAGATCATTATTACATTTTTCGTAAAATCTACCACAACAAATAAGCACAGGCTCCCTACTCCCCCTCTCCTCTCCGCTTATACACTCGCTACTTCTAGCAGACAATCAGCTGTCCGTAGGCCGCACGCTGGCTGGCTGGGCCAAAGAAAGACAGGCGAGGAAGGTAAGTACTCAGATACACACAGTATTCATTCTTAATCGCATAACTTTGATCAGTTGTCCCTCGGATCCCCTCGTATTTCACTATTCTTTTTCTTTTAGACTTCTACCCTTTACCTTCTCCATTCAGCATTGACGTTATCAGTTAGATCAAGCCTGGCAATTCATCTCTTAATCACAATATTTTGAGAGATGTTTCCCTCTGAATCAGTAAAGTGTTGGAGCTATTATTTAAATATTAACTTAGCAATTACAGAACCTTAGAAGAACCATGAATTTAAAGACAGTACAAACAATTTTATAACTTGTCACATTTTAGTACTTCGGGATCTTTTCTGAAGATCCAAAAACCATGTCTTCATAATTAACTTTTTCATTTATATAAATGCTTATTGACACATTTAAAATTATATATATATTTTTGAAGTGTATGTTTATAACAATGGCAATTTGACTAGAGTCAAGACTAAGACATGTTATTCAAGAAATAACATAGTGGTTTTTAGGACTGTGTATATATCTTTGCTATTTATTTTTGTTCCTTAAATGGCTGAAGATGTTTCTTAGAGAGAGATGAAACATGTTCCGCTGATTTTATTCTAAGAAGAAATAAATAATCTTCAGTATTGTAATCCACTGATTCGACAGTTTCTACATTCAGGCCATCTCCTTTTATTTACTCCTAAGATGTTTATTTTTAGTCTTTCCATTTCCATGGTTGTCTTACATATTCCTCCTTCACAAGCACTCATACACTTTTATATATTCTCTGGAAATTTGAATAATATCTTTGATAAATTGAAACTAATTTTATTGGTTCCAGAGGGAAAAATCTTCATGAATCACATTATTATTTTTTGTTCACATTCCTGACAATTTTTAATTATATCTACTTGGAGCTAGGCTGGATTTGAGGCAGTTAACTGCTCATTGGTATAAATGTTGTAAAATTGTCATTAATACTTTCTGATGCAGGAGAGTCATCGATTCTGTTGGGTTCCTTCTGCAACGTTTGAATGTTGTCGACGCTACTGCTGCACGATGTGAATCTGAATTAAGTAAAATCAGAGAATCTGGAGATGCTGTGGACGAAGATGGTAACAAAGAAAATAAGGATAATAGTACTGGTTCAGCTCCTGCTGCATCAGATAATTCTCAAACTCAGCTGAACTCCAGTACTCAGACGACAGATGGGGATTCTAACATTGGAGGAGGAGGAGGAGGAGGAGAGGGTGATGGTGGCCAACCGCCAGAGAGAAAGCCAACTACTCTGAAACGGAGGTAAGGCAATCACAATAATGCAACTATTCCTTATGTTGTTTGCAATATACTGAAAATGTTGTAATCTTAATATATACTGTGTAGTAAGCTGTTTAGCCTGTGCTGTCGACTTGACAAAAGCCTGCAATCTAATATCTTGGAACTTGAAAATAGGTGAAATGAGTATGATATGAAAAATTGCCTTTTCAAGACTAAAGTGGTGTCATTAGGGAACAAACCTAAGAGAATTTAATGTCAGATAAGGAATGCAAAACTGAAACATATAGATTATTGCAAGTATTTAGGATTTGTATTCTCCCAGGATGTAGTATAGCAAGTGAAATTAAATCAAGGTGGTGCAAAGCTAATGCAGTGAGGTCGCAGTTGCAATCAATAGTGTTCTTTAAGAAAAGTCAGCTCCCAGACGAAACTATCTTTACACCGGTCTGTTTTTAGACTTTTTTTTTTGCTAGTTGCTTTATGTCGCACCGACACAGATAGGTCTTATGGCGACGATGGGACAGGAAAGGGCTAGGATTAGGAAGGAAGCGGCCGTGGCCTTAATTAAGGTACAGCCCCAGCATTTGCCTGGTGCGAAAATGGGAAACCACAGAAAACCATTTTCAGGACTGCCGACAGTGGGGTTCGAACCTACTATATCTCCCGAATACTGGATACTGGCCGCACTTAAGCGACTGCAGCTATCGAGCTCGGTAGTTTTTAGACTAACTTTACTATACGGTAGTGAAAGCTGGGTGGACTCAGGATATACAGTCTATACATTTTTTGCTAGTGGTTTAACGTCACACTAACACATCAAAGGTTTTCGGCAATGCAAGGATGGGAAAGGGCTATTATTGGGAAGGTAGTGGCCATGACTTTAGTTAAGGTACAGCCCCAGCATTTTCCTGGTGTGAAAATGGGAAATTATGAAAAACAATCTTCAGGGCTGCCGACGATGGTTGGCAGTGTTCTCCCCAGAAATTTTCGTAGCCGGGTGTCAGGATTGAGTAGCCAGGTGGGAAATAGGGCGCAAAAAATGGATATGATAAAATTACAGTTTATTCCCCTGAGGGCATTAATAATATCGGACAGGTAAACATTAACTTCAAAAGTGAACTGTTTTAGTGTTATTATCACGAACAAGACATAACGGAGTATTTTGAACTTCTATTGTTCTACTGTTCATTCATAATCACGTAACAGAGCGGCTTACCATTTCGTTGCTGTGGAGTGCCATACGGGTTTGTGATGTCATGTGGGATCGCATGCGATTCCACGCTTATTTAGACACTGCCCGCGCACTACAGTATGTAGTAGTCAAGTTAAACATTTAAACTCCGATGTAATTGATGCAGTTATTCTGACCGTAATGAAAATTTAAATTTGGAACACCCAGCGACTCAAATATATATTAATATTATGGAACTAGCACATATCTAGGTTATGTTAGCCGGGCGGTCTGCCCATAAGAAAGGTTCTAGGGAGAACACTGGGTGGGATTCGAACCCACCATCTCCTGAATGCAAACTCGCAGCTGTGCAACCCTAATGGCATGGTCAGCTTGCTCAGTCAGGATATCTTGTTCATAAGTTGGAAGTGACAGACATGAAAGTAGCGAGAATGTTTGCTGGAACAGGTGGAACAATGGAATGAGAAGATAAAGGCTAAGTTAGGAATGAACTTGATTGATGAAGCTGTACGCATGAACTGGCTTTGCTGGTGGGGTCATGCGTGAGGCTAATGGAGGAGGATAGGTTAGCTAGCAGAATAATGGAGTCTGTCATGGAGGGTAAGAGAAGTAGAGGGAGACCAGGATGATGATGGTGTAGACTGAGTTTCTAATGATCTAAAGGTAAGAGGTATGGAACTAAACGAGGCCACAGAACTGATTACAAATAGAGGATTGTGGAGACATTTCGTTAATTCACAGATGCTTACAGACTGAATGCTGAAAGGCATAACTGTCTCTAATGAATATATATCTATTATATGCTGTCATCAGTAGATCATCAAACTTTGTATATTGTTTTCCTTTCAATGTGCTGTGGTGACTAGTGAATTCTGCTGTCTACATATCTTGTACTTCTAGTCTTTAATTTGATTTCACCAACATATAATTTCTAAGCTAGAGCAGTAGTTCTCAAATTATAGTACCGTCATGGAACCATGTTCAATAAAAATGGAAAACTGTGGAACCCTCCTTACAAATCTTTCACTCTTGAGTTCTGTTGGAAATTGATGGATGCCATATTTACTCTTTATTTAGTAAAACGAAACACATTGTACATTAGGAGGAGTAGTCAACTCATCCAGACCCATAAATCCGAATGATAAATTGAGTCTTATTTTCTGATTTGTTTGGTGCAACTTTTTGTCCAACTGTGAGTCTGTCCAAGGATTTTTACTAACTTGTGGATAAGCTATTGCTCTCCAGTGTCTCCAGAAATTTGTCCATATCTTCTTCTTTGCATCCAGTCTGCAGTGCGTACACTTGGATGAAATCCTTTACTCTGTTCTGTCATTAACTGAATATTATTCTGTCACTTACCTAAGGTGCTGTTGCTTATTATCCCCACTCCATTCTTTGCCTTATGTCCTCCACTCTAGTAGTAGAGAATTTATACCTTCATCAACTTCTTCTTTCCTTTTCCTCTCCACTTAACCTCACTCACTCCCATCATAGCTACATTCTCCTTGTACATAAAGTAAGTCACCTCTTCTGACTTTCTAATCAGAGAGATGAGGTTGATTATTACCACCTTCATAATATTTTAAGAGGGATATGCTTTAGAAATATTTCCAATATAATGAGAAGTTAAGCAGATAAGCTGTGGCTTGTGGTTGCGTGAGTTTAAATGATCTGATAAAATCCAGTAGTAGCAATAACATTAGTTAGGTTATTCATTTGAAGACTGCTGTATATCTACTTGTTATCGCAGTTAAAGTGTTGTTGTACTTCAATCTTGGCTCGTAAAAATGTGTCTCCACTCATGATGAAACTCGCTCAACATTTAGAGACAAGCTATTATCAATGTATGTTTGATGATTTAAGTATGGCACTATTTTCAGAAACTCTGTGAACAGGAAAACATTATAGCACTATGAAAAATTGAGCTTCAGACTTGTTGAAGTACAGTATGTAAATATATAACATTTTACTGAATGCATGACAGAATTTTTGCTTTTCTTAATAGAAATTCTGTCATTCCCATCCAGAAAACTGTAACTTATAACATGTCAATTTTCCTGTTACGATGTACACTTCTCCTGTGCCATCCCAAGTGTGCTCGCTATCTTGATTATGACGTACACTTGACACATAAACTGCCTGCATTTCAGTCAAGCATTTCAGTCAAGCCAGCCCAGCTGCACTGGCCTGGTCTAATAGGCGCCAGCTGCGTAACTCTGCTCTGGCTGAAACGAGTAGCTCGTGGTGTAGTGGTATTTATTCTCCTTGCCTTATTGATGTTTATTGAGTTTGAGGCTGTAATTCTTGTTCTTTGCAGTTCTGGTTACATACAGAATTAATGTTTGACACTTTGTGGTACCATATTCATTCTCTTGAAGAGGATATTGTCACCTAAATTGAGCTCTTAGCTATAATTCTTATCCTTTATAGTTTGTATTATGTACATATTTTGTCCAGAATTGAAAGTTAACACTGTGCGTTATTAATTTTCTTTGGGATTTAGGGAGGCATTTATTCTGGAAGTACTTCCTGATGTAAACAGGCTTGCAGCTAGGGCATACATAATGATTTAAACTTGTATTTAAATGTTTTTTTTTTAAGTGAAGGGTGAATACCCTGAAACACAGCTTTGCTAAGCAGTTTGAATTTATTCCCTTTTTCCCTTGAACGTAGATATACGCTTCATTATTGGTACTCTGACTATTATTAAGTGCAGTTTTATGTGCAGAGGTGCTAAAAGAATTTTAACTACACCATCTTTGGTTGGCAGACTGAGAAATGTAAAGAGCAGGGACTGATGACCTAGATGTTAGGTTCCTTTAACTGAGCATTATCGTCATCAATTGAAAGGTTTATTTTAACTAAGTTGATGCTGAAAAGCAAGAAATAATACAAAAAATATCATCTTCAGTATTTAATTCACAGTAATAAATATTTAGCTGAGCTTTCTTGTATCAACAGGAAAACGTATTTTGGGGAGCTCAGATGCACAGTTTAATCAGTACCAAAGAAATCAGGTGACAAGAGGAAATGTAGGAATCACACTCGTATCTTGGGTAACAAAAATTTGAAAGGGTTCTAGAAAAGAGAACGAATGGGCGAGTTGGCCGTGCGGTGAAGATGGGTTTTTGTGGTTTCCCATTTTCACACCAGGCAAATGCTGGGGCTGTACCTTTATTAAGGCCACGGCCGCTTCCTTCCAACTCCTAGGCCTTCCCTATCCCATTTTCGCCATAAGACCTACCTGTGTCGGTGCGACGTAAAGCCACTAGCAAAAAAAGAAAAAAGAAAGAAAAATGAAAAGAGAACGAGAAGAACGGTAGAACATCAATTATAAGAAGATAAATATGACGAGCAATATGGCTTTCGAATTGGAAGATAAACACTAGACCCAATCTTTTGTTATTAAGTATGTTTTGAGTACTTTGGGATTAACCATTTTACATAATTGGGTTATAATATTAATTTAAAATGAGTGGAAACCCTGAATTGCCTATATTCTAATTTTACCACTTTATTATAAATTGTATTTTTTGTTTCAGTCATGAAAGTGATTCTGATGAAGCTGGCCTGGATCGTGTGAAGGGAGCTTTCTCTCTGATGGGCTATGCCTTTTCACCCAGTCGTCATAACAGTCAGAGCACATTACCTCGTTTTCATCAAGGATCTGTCTTTTATCGCAAGAAGAACATACGGTTTCAAAATCGGTATCTAAAAATGAACACATACAAGTACCCACCTTCCTACATGTCAGCTGATAGTGACAGCAGGCTAGTTTCAACTTTGGAAAAGGTAATGTACTTTTCTTATATTAAGGTAGCAGCTTGCTGTGGTTTTGCATGGGAGAAATGTTAAATTTATGGTGATGGACCTTGTAAGATTTCCTTCTAGACTAGTAAGTTGTTTTTCTCCTAGTGTGTTGTTTTTTCCGAGGCTCTTCCGGTCACCTGCTTGTCCATTCTTGCACTTTCACTAAAATGACGATAACTCTTAAACTATTTATGCAAATTATATACTGTAAAGAGTATTTTTAACTTATTAAGATTGGAACGAACTAAGCCATCACTTTACTGATAGCTTGGAACATACCGCTTACCTTTCTAATTTTTTTTTTTTGAGAGTCCACCTTTTCAATACGATGTTTTTATTGATTTACATAAGAAATGAACATTATTATGTCTAAGCAGGACATGTTTCGCGTATATTTTTAGGCATCTTCAGCTGCTCTTCCTACACTCTAAGATAAACGATCCTGGGTATTTGTTTATTGATAAATTACTTAAAATTGTCAAGCTAACATGGATTCTTTTTAACTAATATATATTTTTGTGTAAATGTGTGTTCTGTAGAAACACCTGGCTGATTTGAATTATTTTACTGGTGAAATGTGCTATATATAAAAAAAAAATTAATTACATACAGTTATTCTGTTTAAAAAAGTGAGTCTACACTTGTTGAAAAAACTAATTGTTATGCTTTATAACTTGTGAATGACATTAGTTGGTTTGAATTATTCAGTCTTTAATATCCAGTGAGCGTGTTCTCCTGGTTGGTTGGGTTATTTGATCTTGAATGTCCAATTTGCATGCTCTCACTGGAATGTTCGCGAACTTGAGTGTCACATTTGGACTTAAATTTTGTTGGCGTATTTGTAAGTTGTTATATAATCCATTGGCTGAATGTTACTTGTGGTGCTTAAAATTATGAACAATATGTCACTATGTAGGTATGGAGAAATGGTGTAAGGCTTTTAGTGCCAGGAGGTGTCCGAGGACTTCGGCTCGCCAGATGCAGGTCTTTTGATTTGACTCCCGTAGGCGACCTGCGCGTCGTAGTATGTAGGTTCGAAGAGGGGACTTCTCAAAGTCGTTATAACAAAGTGTTGTAGTTTTGTTGCTTCAATTTAGTGGTTAATGTTCGTTGATTGAGATTCTGTAACAAAAAGAAAAGTGTCTTATTAAAAATTGTGTCAGCCGTTAAATTGAAGCAACAAGACTACAACACTTTGTCATAACGACTTTGAGAAGTCCTCTTTGAACCTTTTTTAAACAGATTAATTGTATGTAATCTAAATGTTTTTTATATACAGTGCATTTCACCAGTCAAAATAATTCAAATCAGCTAGATGTTTCTACAGACCACACATTTACACAAAAAAATATTTTAGTTAAAAAGAATCCATGTTAACTTATCAATTTTAAGTATTTTATCTGTAAACAAATACCCAGGATCTTAGAGTGTAGAAACAGCGGCTAAAGATGCCTAAAAATATAGGCGAAACTTGTCCCGCTTAAGACATAATAATGTAAATTTTTTATTTTAAATCAATAAAAAACATATTGTATTGAAAAGGTGGACTCTCGAAACAACCTTTATTTAGAAAGGTGTACGTTACTCAATATAGACCCAAAGATGAGATATATAACTTGTAACATACCGCTTAGTCGAGTGGCTAGTTCTTTTAACCACAAGTCTTCCCAGCCCAAAGCTAGCAAAATTCTCGTAACACCACTCTTTTGTCAGAAATCACCCAGAACAAATTGTGGTGCTTTCCTTTGGATTATTTCCAGTTCTCAAATCAAGTAATCATGGTAAAAATCCCATGCACTGGAACTATACTCTAATTGGTGTCTTACCAGTGACTTAAGCACAGTCTCCTTTATATCCTTACTATAATTCCTAAGTACCTTCATAACCATATTAAGAGATTTATTACCCTTTCTTACAATCTTCTTATTAATTATCACAGTGAAGATAGGTATTTACAGTGATCTCCATAAGGCACTTTCACCGCATCAACACAGTACTTAAAACTGAGAGGAGGATGATGATGAAATTTACAACCTGACTTTTCACTTCATTTACCATCTCCTATCCTACTGCTATGTGATTTCCCATAGAGTTCATTGCATAGGAAACCACATAACAAATTGAAAATATTCACACAAAAATAATTGCAAAATTGGATTTTAGTATTCCTGTCTAATCTTGGACTGTTACAATGAAGGTTACTGGGGATGTTTACAATGACTGTGATTGGAAATACAGTGACTTCTCAATAATTTGCAGTAATTAATGCATAAATATGTGCAAATTATCGTAAAATGGGGAAACTTTGGACACTTTTACATTTTAAAGGTACATAACACTGCTAGAATAAATGCTACAACAAAACTTTCATTTTGTTAACCTTTAATGAGATTGTAATGAATATGTTTTGAGCATACTTTGACAAAAAATTAATAAAACCACTTCAGAGTTAAATAAAATGATGCTGTCCAAAGTTAAACCTATAACTGGTCAACATTGGACACCTACATATTTTCAGTGAATAAAATTGGTTAGTCCAATGTTGGCCCTGGAAATGTTGATGTTGGATACAAGATGTTCATGTTTACCCACGTGAAGAGGTGACGGAAAACTGTATTTGCACCAGTCTTTTGTGTCGACCACTTTTGGGGTTGGAAGAACAGTCATTATGCCATCCATAGATATTTCAAATGTTTCTTCAGCATTTTTGACAAACACATCTCTGTCACTTGTTACACACTTAAGCCCTACTGCTTCAAATTAATCTTCACTGAGTTGTGATTTAACTTGACATGCATAATGGTACACCTTCTTACCATGGAATCTGGCAATTATAAAAGTCCCAGTAGTCACCTTTGGGACTGCATTATCTTCAATACTGCATTCCTCTGAACTTCCTTCACAGCTCTCAAAATCTGCTTCAGTTATGCTTCTTCCAGGGTCAATTCTTATCTTCTTGTGGCTAGGCTGTTTAGATGTTCCTTCCCCATACCTCGTACTTTTCAGCATTTCCAGAAGTGAATCTGAAAGGATTTGACTAGCTCTGCTGTGTTCTGATGTTTAAGAAGAGGATGATATGGGTAATTTCCGTAACACAACTTCTTTATCAAAGAGAGAAATCCCACAAGCAGCAAATCTGTTTCTCATTGAGTTCTGGAGTTTCTCTGACAAGTTCTCAAAGCTTTCTCAGTAATGGTGGAAAAAGATTCTTTGGGATCCCTCACAGATACGAATTTTTCACTTTCCACTCCTCCACTTCACTTTAACAGATCTAAACACTGCAACATCCAGGGGTTGACAAATATGTGTAGAGTTTGGAACTAAATGCACAAAATGAATATTATTCTCCTGCCAAGCTTTGAATAATGCTTGGGACAAAGTGAGATGCAAGGTAGTCCCCTATCAGCACCTTTGTACCTTGTAGAGCTTTGGCATGGGGAAGGAAGAGGTTGAAAAATCAGTTCTCAAATGTGTTGTAGTCAAATCAGCCATGTATCGTCCTTCCGTATCGTGTTCCCTCCTTGCAACAGATCAGTGCAGAATGGTAAACCGCCTTTAGGCCCACCAAGCGTCCACACATTCCAAAGTTCCTTAGCCTTGTAGACAACATAGGGCAGAAGCATTGTGCCATCAGCTGCTCCGCAAAACATAATCGTAGTGCTGGACTTGAAGTTGATGACCTGCTCCGGTTACTTTATTCCCCTTCGATGGATTCCTTTCTTCTGTCCTGGATTGTCCTGCAGATTAGTCTCATTCATTCATTCATATCCTAAAGGCAAGGCCTTGTTGCTGCAACAACATTTGTCTCTCCTCTGCTGAGCTTTTGAGGTCAACATATTTTTTCAAATTTAGCCTTTCCATGATGGAATCCAGATAATTCTTCCTCGGCCTTCCTCTTCCCTTCTTACCCAGAACTTTTCCTTCCAGTAGAGTCATGAGAAATGTGTTATGTTGAAGTGTGTGGCCAAGGAATTTAGTTTTCCTCTTTTCTATAGTGTTGATCAATTCCCTTGTTTCGTCTATTTCCTTAAGGACCCTATTGTTTGACTTTTTCTCTGTCCAACTAATTTTCAGCATCCTCCTCCATATCCACATTTCCGTTGCTTCCAGGTGTTTTATATCCTGTTTTGCTCAGACCCATGTTTTGCAACCATACAACAAAACACTCCACACAAACATTTTGGCAAATTCTTTCCTAACTTTAATGTTAATGTTCCTGCTTGTCAGAAGCTGTTTCTTGTTACTGAAGGCTTGTTTAGCTAGAGCAATCCTCCTCCTGATTTCTGTGGTGTACCTGTTGTCCTGAGTGATAATGCTTCCCAAGTAGCAAAATTGACTTACTTGTACATTTTCATCACCTGTCTTAATGTTTATTGGTATTTCCTCAGTTGATTTCTTGACAACTAATACTTTTGTTTTCAAAGTGTTCAGTTTCAATTTGGATTCTTGGAGTGTTGATGTTAAAACTTGTAGCATTTTATTTATTTCCCTCTCTGGATCTGGAATCAATGCAATGTCATCAGCAAACCTTATATAGTGGATTTGTTGTCCGTTAATTTTAATTCCTTTGGTTTTTTGCTTAAGTTTTGATATGGCCTCCTCAATTAACATGTTGCAAACAAAAATGGAGATAGCACACAACCTTGTCTCACTCCCCTTCTGATGGATGCTGTCTTAACATTACCATTGATTTCAATTGTTGTGCTTTGATTTTTGTACAGGAATAAAATGAGTCTTCTGTCCCTCCAGTGCAGTCCTGTATTCTCCATGTTCCTAAAGAGTTGTTTCCAGTTTACTTTGTCAAAGGCTTTCTCTGTATCCATAAATACAATGTGTGTTTTCCTGTTAACACTCAGTCTTCTTTCTAGAATAGTTCTTAATGCTAGAAGAGGGTTTTCTTGTTCCCTTCCCTGTTGTAAAACCAAACTGATCCTGCAATGTATATTGTTCAATTTTCTTTTTAATTCTGTTCTTAATTAAGCAGTATTTTGGATGCGTGCGATAGCAGTGTTAGTGTTCTGTAGTTGGAACAGTCAGTAGCATTTCTTATCTTTGGTAAGGTAACTGTCCTTTGAGTAAAGTCTCCAGGATTTTCACCATTGTAATAGCATCTTACAACAATATTATACAGTTGTTGTTTCATTCTTTCTCCTATTCCCTTGAGAAGTTCTGCTGGTATGTCGTCTGGTCCAGTTGCTTTCTTGTCCTTTAATTGTTTTAGTGCTAGGTCAAATTCTTCCCATGTGATTATTGGGCCTATATTGTCTTCTTCCACCGTCTGTTCAGGTTCAAGATAGTCTGGAATTGCCATTACAGGTCTTCAAGATATTCCTTCCAGCATTCTGAGAGATCTTCACTATCAATAAGTAGCTGCCCATTCTTATCCTTTATAATTGAACTTCTTGTTTTGGGTTTATGCTGGAGTGATTTGATCATGCCATATGCTCTATCTGTTCTTCCTCCTATAATATCACTCTATAGTTTGTGTAATTTCCTTCATCCATACTTCTTTTGCCTGCCTACATTTTGTCACGATGAGATTCTTTGTTTTTCTGTACTGATCATGGCTTAATGCTGTTTTTATCTTCTTGTACTGGTTTCGTTTCTGAATGAGGTCTAATATCTCTTCGGTAATCCATGGCTTTCTTGGTTCTAGTCTTGTATTCCCTAAAGTTCTACGTGCTATCTCGGAGATTCCTTGTTTCATCATTTCCCAGTCCATCTCACAATTATTTTATTCCATGAATGCATTTGTATCCTCTGCATATTTCTGTTTAATTTGTTCGCTTGGCAATCTGTTTAAATCCCATCTAACTTTCTTCCTTATGATTATCTTTTTAAGTCTGAAATTGCACTTGCCATCACAAGTGTGCGATCACTGTCCACTTCAGCGCCAGGATAGCTGTGGCTAGATTTGATTTGATTTCTATACCTAGCTTTAACTAATATGAAATCAATTTGGTATCTTTGCATGTCTCTGGGACTTTTCCAGGTGTATCATCTTCTCAAAGCCACTTCAAACATGGTGTTAGTCTCATCATAATTAAAGATGTTGCTTGGAGATAACTGTCAATTGAGGAGTTCAAATTGTTAAAATACTTCTTTAGGGCATCTACAGAAAGATTAGCACGAGATCTGGATATATTACTCGATATCCGTTGGCGTATAACTTGTGAATGTCTTTTGTAGAAACCTTCGCGCCAGTCAGGCCTTGGCAAGTTTTCCTAAAAAATGTTTACTTTTCAACCAGAACAATCTAGATATGTTTTGACCAGCTACGAGAGATCATTGCCATCAAATGGGTAACCCCAATCTGAGCATACAAGGAAGCTCTCAACAACAGTTTGTTCTTCCTCATCTGTTAAAACTTTTGGATGACCAACTCTGTTCATATGATGTCCGAGAATTCGATTATTTAATGTGCTCTTGGTCACTCCGTACTTTTCAGCAGCTCTTCTTAAGCTTAATGAACCGTCCTTAACTTCCTGAACTGCTTTCTCTAAATTTTCAGCAGATAGTTGCGATAATTTCTTGTTCCAGGTAGTCTGGATCTTTTTCTGGCCATGTCCAGAGTTACCCCATTTCTACCTGTAATTAATTAATGTTTAATTCCATTAATTTGTGATCTTAACCTCAAACTGGAAGGTTTGTCATTCAGTAACAACATATTCTTATACTTAATACACCAGAAAGCATTTCAGTCCTTCTAATACTAAAAGAAATATTCACACCTTTGAATGGGCTTCGAAAAAAGCAATAAATTGGCAAAATTATATCACTACAATGTTAAGAGACAGTTATGAATCCAACAGAAGCTTCACATGTGTTTCAATACATTCTGTAGCAAAAGGAAGCTACTACACAGTTTAAAACAAAGTCAAAAGAGAGGGAAATTCAGACATGCTTATCGGTATCCAAAGTTGCCCCATTTTACAGTACTGAAACCACAAATTATTCTACAGTTTTTCTTTTAAGCCTAGTAAAAACAAAGTCATTGGTTAAAATATTGAAATGTACGAACAAACAAAGAAGTAATGATAATATTTTATGTTATATTGCAAGACATATTAAAGGAAAATTAATATGCAACAAACAAATACTAGTTTTACAAAATTTATGTGGATTATGCTGCCTACAATAACTATTATTTTCAGTTTTTCACTTACGGTTAACCTTTTATATTTCATTTTACGACCACTCATATTGAAAACTTACACAATCACAAATCACAGTTGAGAACTCTCGCAACTAAGTTATTTGAAAATTTAAAAAGACGTTCACACTTCTCAACTACTGTATGAGTAGGCCGAATTGTTTGCACATCCAGCCTTCGCAACTAAGTTGAGAACAGCTCAGCGACCTTAGGACATAAGTTAGGTAGGCTAGGCTCCGAGTGAGAGTGCATTCCTCTTGTATTATCTTGGCTTCAAAGACGAGGAAATTGGTGCTATAACACTTGCGGCAACATCCTCTAATGTTTCCAAGTTTGCAGCATTCTTGTTGCAGTATGTGTTGTGGTGTCCTCCGTCTTGCAGCTATGCAACCTGCTCACGCATCGAAGCTCCTGAAATGTGCGTGTGTGTCCAGCTAGCGCACTGACTCATGACTTGTGACGTCAGCCAGCCAGCCAGTATAAATTGGAGCTCCGATTCTGCCGCTGTAGGCAGTCAGCTGTGTCCAGCGATCAGCTCTATGCCGTAAGTCAGACACGGAGGTACCCCTCTTGAAAATGTGGACTGAATAGGCGGACTGAACTCTGATCGAGAGGTCTCACCTCTGGACTAACTACCGCCTCAAGATTCCCGCCTTCCTTATAACTTAGCCTACGCCATTATAGTATTCTGCTAGAAAGACCTTTGCATTACGTTCAGGCCAGACTTCCAGACATTAGAGAGCCATCAACTATCAGAGACTTTCACATGATAGTGACACTGTATATCATCAGAATAGATCCAATTGTACATATAGGACCAAAGTTGTATAAATGTAAATACGTCTTGTTCAAACAGCAAACTTACTCATGGTATTATTTAGTGTGTGCTCCACAATAAGAAGCAAGCCTCAAGTTCCTTTAATTTGTGTATTGTATGAAAGATTGCAAGAAAATAAACTTTTAAGTTGTGTTATATATATTGTGCAGATCCAATTGTACATATAGGACCAAAGTTGTATAAATGTAAATACGTCTTGTTCAAACAGCAAACTTACTCATGGTATTATTTAGTGTGTGCTCCACAATAAGAAGCAAGCCTCAAGTTCCTTTAATTTGTGTATTGTATGAAAGATTGCAAGAAAATAAACTTTTAAGTTGTGTTATATATATTGTGCTTCTTGTATACAACGCAAGTTGGCCTACTGTAACACTGAGAAAAACTTCTCTATGCATCGTTCACAAGATATAAGGATGGCACGTTACCTCCTAATCAATACATTATACATACAAAGATATGCATTTATATTTCTTGTCACATAACAGTTAGTTTTGACCTTTTTATGGGCCATCTTCAGCTAAATGTATAATTATAATTCTATGTTCTAAAATGGCACAGTTTACTGTTATCTTAAAATATTTTTTTGTAGTAAAATGTATGCATCATCATATCACAATAAAATTCCTTTAAACAACACAGAGATATTATTTTACTACATGCGATGATTAGCTGCTCTTAAATTTAAAAAAAAACTGTCTTCGAGACCTGCAAATTAACTGCAAAGTGAATTACTGGGAGTCCATTGTTAGTTGGTTCTTATGGTGTGAAGGTTTCTTATGGAGCTCACTAGTTGCTTCACATGCAGTATGTCTCTTTCTGAAATGGTTTCATTTTTCTTGCACTGGAGATTGAATAGAATACTATGTTACTTCTGGGACTTGAAAAAATGCTCTCTTTTAAAATGTAATTAAGGGATATTCTGTAATGTTGAGGAATCCTGTGTACATCATATTGACAGGAAATTTTTACCAACTAGATACGTTATTTTCTACATGCAAAATGTATATTTATTACTCCATTCATTGCTACAATCCTGTGTGACAAAATTTTGAGAATTCTTTGTAATTTTTGTCATTAGTGAGATGTCTTCCGGGCTCATTTAATCTCTTGATGTGGCCCCTCCTACGAAACGATTTCTTATAGAGCTCATTGTCTAGGAAACTATGTCCAATGTTGAAAATATTAATTTCAAAAGTGAAAAATTGGATTTTAAAAGTTTTTAGCTTTTAGAAATTAGAGTTTTTGCCAAAAATGTTATTTTTATGATTTTTTTTCTGACCTATAAAATTATACCTCATGATGTTGGGTATAGTTTTCTGAAGAGTTGACACATTTGTGTAAAAACACATGTTTATTCTTATAATATGTTCCATACTTAACCCACTTGACTCGTATGACATTCACACAAGCATTGGCCAGGCCTTCAACTCAAATGAGGAGACATTCACACAGCAATAAATTATGGTGCAAGTTCTTAGAAGGAGAGCTGTAAACAGGCTACATTCCTGTTCTGTTTATAGAAGTCGCAGAAGGGAAACCCTTGCAGGGGTGATCAAATATAAGTTGAGAACAGCTCAGCGACCTTGGGACATAAGTTAGGTAGGCTAGGCTCCAAGTGAGAGTGCATTCCTCTTGTATTATCTTGGCTTCGAAGACTAGGAAATTGGTGCTATAACACTTGCGGCAACATCCTCTAATGTTTCCAAGTTTGCAGCATTCTTGTTGCAGTATGCGCACCTCTGAAAGCACAAACATTTCATCAGATGTCAGTCAGTCTCCTAGCCATGGCTCTGGGCGTAGTAAAGGCCAATGTCAGCATTGCAAATGCTGAGTTAATTTAAAGTGTTTAGATTTGGAGGACAGTAATGGCAATTATGATAATATTGAAGAAAGGATTTCAAGTGAAAGTGACAGTTTTATCTGATACGAGTGACTGTGAAATCATACCTAATGCCCTGCGCGCGAAAGCAAACATATTGATTGTGTGTGGGTTCGTACTAGTGATAACCAACTAATTATTCATCACTTTACAGGCTCTCCAGGGGCGTCAGGAGAACCAAGAGACATATTTAGATAATTCTGTATCGGAGTTCCCTCTGTTTTTGGAGTTTATGAACCCGTTGTTTTCCCACATTGCATACGAAACAAATATTTACGCTACAGAACAATTGTCGGACCCCGATAGGAAAAAAGAATCGACGATGACAAGTGATTTGACACTAATGAGGACGAAATAAAGGCCTACTTTGCCCTCTGCATTCTGATATCCCAGGTTCGTAAGCCTCGCATTCAATTATATTGGAGCAATGATAAATATATTGAGACACCAAAAAGTGTGTGGTGCCTCTACATATACCCAAATGTTTCGAGATTTACCACATAAAATCTTCGTTTAGACACCATTGTTAACGAGTACAATTATTTTGAGTGCTTCACTGAAAACTATTCATGAAAATTCTGGTTGCTACTCCATTTATGGTATTTATTTCAGAGTGGTGCACAGTGGTTCTGACCAGGTGGCTTATTCATATTGGGGGTGATTTAAATCTGATTTCTAAGTGAGCACGGGGGACTGTTAAACTTGAAGCGATTGGGTTAATGCACTCTCAAATGATTTAGATAATAACCATTTAGAGGTATCAGAGCAGTGTGTTATGATGGTTTTTATTTTGTTTTAGGTAAAACAGTTGTTAAATGCTGCTAAATCTTCAGATGAAACTGGTAATTCTCTTCAGAACGAGACATGTCGCTCGTTGGACAGCAGTCATCTTGCTTATGATGCTCACTCAAGTTCGGATGAGGAAATGTCTCCCAGTCAGAGATCTAAGATAATGCTAAAGAAAGAAAAAAGGCTACAATCGTCTCCCTGTGATTGTGATAGCAACGTAGTAGGGAGTGCTCCCTTGGAAGAATCCACTGTCATTAATAGTGAACCAGAAGTATATAAGGAAATGGATTTAGACAGTGATCAAAATGAGGATATGAACTCAAAACTCCCTCCATTTGAAGAAAGTAACATTCTTATGGATGTTAATAGAGAAGAAGTTACTGATAAAGGCAGTGGTGATGAACAGTTATTTGTAAAGAAACCTCAGCAAAAGAAAAAGAAGAAAAAAAGTAAAAAGAACATGTCTAAAATTCCTGAAGAAATTGCTTCAAATCCTAGTTTAATGAAGTACTGGATTCGTCGATATCAGTTATTTTCTAAGTTTGACGAAGGGATCATGATGGATACTGGTAAGTATCAGTTCTTTACACAAAACATTAAAAAAAACTGCACTAGTGCTGTCATATAAGATAACATAATATAGTTTAACTCTATTCGGGTGAACAACAGTGAGGGATTGCCCCAAACACAGCGAAAATCATGGCACACTCCCATATTCTATTCAGTTGCTTGATTTTACGAGTCACATTCAACCTGGGTACCAAACCCAGTACCTGTATCATCCGGGCTTCTATAAAATCAATCCCATTTTACAACAAGCATTCAGTCTTCTCTCATCTTCACTACATTCCCGTGATCTTCTTCCAAGAATCCCCATTGTCACTTTCAAAAGCCACCGGACCTCAAAAACATTCTCACTCTCTACGAATCACACCAACCCCCACTCCTTTCTGTCTCTTTTCCTTGTGAACACAACTGCTGCAAGACCTGCTGTCTACATACACCTACCACCACTTTCATCTGTAGCATACTGGGCGAGTTGGCCGTGCGGTTAGGAGCACGCAGCTGTGACCTCGCATCCGGGAGATAGTGGGTTCGAACCCCACTGTCAGCAGCCCTGAAAATGGTTTTACGTGGTTTTCCATTTTCACACCAGGCAAATGCTGGGCCTGTACCTTAATTAAGGCCACGGCCGCTTCCTTCCCATTCATAGGCCTATCCTGTTCCATCGTCACCATAAGACCTATCTGTGTCGGTGTGACGTAAAGCAACTAGCAAAAATAAAGAAAAAAAAAGAAACTAGCATCTGTAGCATTTAATCAACTCTCCCAAAATAAAGAAGCCAAGGAGCCTTCCACGAATTCACCCTCACTCAGTTCCTTCAGAGATGGCTATTTCTTCTGATGCGCTGTAAGAGAACTCTCTCTTGTCTATATTATGTTCCGAGGGTTGAAAAGGAAACCACATTGTTCCAGTATATATTTTGCTGAATATTTGGCAAGAGGTTCCTTCATTTTGCAGAAACACAACTACACTGTTTTCTAAACATTGATGTTTACTCCCCACATTTCAGTGGTAAACTGGCGACAGTGTTGTAAGTATGGTTTTCCGTTCTACAGAATAAACTCCATGTGACAGCAGCTGTAGCTTCTTGAGCAAGTCACGTAATTTGGCAAGTAGCAGATGAATGGTGGGATAGGAAAAGCATTTTAAGAAATGTTTCACCCCAATTTTTGCACAGCAATTGGAGACAAACATTGCTTGCACTTTGAACAGCATTTCCTTCCTTCTCAGCCATATTTTTCAGGATTTTCACTCCTGAGTTTCCTTCTCCCAATTCTTCAAAGAACTTCCAAGATATCCTGGAGATATTTATTGACATACAAAACAGATTTAAACCATCTGTTCAGTCTTATTACAGTTGTAATTTTGAACAACTTCACTTTATCAAAATTATTCCCATACTTTCCTTCTAGGAAATGATAAATATATGTATCATAGTTTTCTTGTATTTAGGAAGCTAGCCTTCACTTTAGATACAGGATTGTTTAGCTCATCTAATTCATTTCGGAGGAAAGAACCAATGTTATTTACTTTACAGGTCCAACATTGAATAAATGAGACCTTCATTAATTAAACCATGCAGAGTGTTGGCAGATTTGGTTATGTATCTTGCACTGTCTGTAACATACCCAGTCACCTTGTCAAAATTAACACTGTACTTGTGTAATGTATCAACAGTGGCTCTCTGACATGACGCAGTATTTGAATTGTCTACCCCCACAGAAGTTATCAATGTTACTGTAGGTTCAGCAGACAGTTTCTGGATAGAGAACAATATGTTGAACATGCAGTAATTCATCTTGTTTCATCAGTCACCACAACAATGTATTGATCCTTCAGAAGCTCTTTGATTTCATCTCCTTGTCCTTCAGTAACGGAATGCTCTTATTTTTTGTAGCCGATCAGCTGAAGGAAAGTCACTGCTGCCCTTAACGTATTTATTCATCCACGTGCAAAGTTTTGAATTATCCAGCTTTTCCAAGGAATGCTTCTGTTCAAACAACAGTAAAACAGCAATAAAGCCATCAGTTTTTTTTGCCATCTTCAATGCTGCTCATTGTCTTCATTGTCTTTTTGGTGCGGCTGATTGGGCTCAGTATTTTCAAACTTCGTGTTTTTTGCTCTCCAAGTGTTTTGTACATGTCTCTCCCTTCGTGCTCTTCATGGCAGTTGCAGAACTTGCCCTACAATTGATTAATTCATTTATGTAAAATCCTTTGTTTTTAAATTTGGGTGCTTGAGTTTTAACACGGACACTTGGTTTCAGCATCTCATTCTACTGTATCACTATCAAAGTATTCAACGCGACTCATGTTGCATCAGCCCGTGTGCCGGATCCCCTTTCTGCACCACTCGCTCAATTGTAATTTAATGGAAACTTAAAGTTCAAACACACTGTTACCAAAGAAAGTAATGATGTAGAAACTGTAACTACAAAGTCTTTGAGTATGAAAAATACTTTGCATAACTTTAATTTTATAAAGACTCGTGATGCAGAAATAGCAGGGCCACGGCAAGCACTCACACTGATATTACAGTTGAAGCATGAAGAGATACCAGTATCGATTGTATTCATGTTAATAGATTCCTAATGAAAAATAATTTATTTTTTGAGGCAGCTGACATCTAGCGATAAATGCATGATATCTGAGTAGGTTGAACTTTACAAAAATAAAGGGAAAAATGTACAAGCAAACTACATAAAATCCATTAATCACTCAAACAGAATGAAAAGTATTTGGATTCATATATTAGCGATATAAATTAATTTCACATTATTTTGCTATTCCATTCTTTGAGATTTAACATCTGTATGAAATGAAGGGGTTAGTTATCCAGGGTAAACACGCAGTGGAATTAAATCGCGTTATCGCACTTCGGAAAATAATCTTGCCTCTATTTACAAATAATTTTGTTTACAAAGGTGAAATAGTAGTTTAGGAGTAGGTCTCAAAAATAATTCTGAAATATCTCCATTGATATTGCTTGTATCGAGAAATGCTATATAACAAAAGTTCTAGAAAATAAAATGTTTCATCTTATGTACAAATTTATACTTTCTGACATATAATAATGGAAATATTTATGATTTTATATTCCTTATTAATTTCCTGCATTGTTAATCTTGCTGAAGAATCCTTTGGTAACAGAGATAGAAGGAATGGTCAGTTTTGATGTTTCATGCTTCACACATTATCATACTAGAAAGGTTACTGCCAATACTTCAATGTCTTGTCTGTCCCAAAGCAGGCTGTGAGTGGATGTCATGACACTCACGATCTAGGGATGCTACCTTGCCGAGTAAAACAGCCTGTGTACTGTGTATGAATATTGATGGGGAGGAGCCGGGGAGTTGAATAGTGTATTTTTGTTTTGTTTGTTTGCCATTCCTTTGGATCCTGATAACTTGGTTCATCATAGTATTCGACCTGTTTGTGCTATGGATGCACTGATAGGATTGGGAGTTCACACTCTGAACAGAATAAACAGGTCTGTCTTTCACTCTTGTCTGTGGGTGGGTCATTCCAGCACTGAAACTTGGCATTGATAGATCACTAACATACTCTGAAATGTTTGTGAGAATGTGTGCACTTCACGTTTCATTGAATATTCCTTCACTCCAACCATGAATCAGATTGCTTTTCTCCATTTCTGAGCTCAATAGCTGCAGTTGCTTAAGTGCAGCCAGTATCCAGTATTCAGAAGATAGTGGGTTTGAACCCCACTGTCGGCAGCCCTGAAGATGGTTTTCCGTGTTTCCCATTTTCACACCAGGCAGATCCTGGGGCTGTACCTTAAGGCCACAGCTGCTTCTTTCCCACTCTTAGCCCTTTTCTGCCCCATTGTCACCATAAGACCTATCTGTATCGGTGCGACGTAAAGCAACTTGTAAAAGAAAAACATTTTTTCTCCATTTATCTGAACCTAATTTTCTGTAAATCTGCATAACGAGAAGTTCATACTGAGTCCTTGGGCACAATGCATTCATGCTCTCTATTTTAAGTCTGGGAGCCATGTACACTATGACAGTGTTGTCCATTGCTTAGACTGCAGTTCATTTGAAGGGTAGGATCAAACCCTTTTTGATAATGCTAACATTTTTATGATTGGTACTTTCCTTAGAATTATTCTTTGAAAAGATTAATGTTTATTATGGTTCATGGTGTGGGTTATTGTACTCGCATCCTAGTTCGTGAACCATGGGCAACGGCTGAGTGGCCTAGTAAGTGGTCCTGAGAGTTGGGATGCCAGTTGCTATGGAATGGGAGTGGGCATCTCGGACACATTCCGAGTCATGGCCTTCCATGTGCTGAGGCTATACAATCCACCGCTGGTCCCTAACCCGTTGCATGAGAGATCCTCACTTGGACTATGCGTAAGTAGGGTAGCATCCTGCTTCATGAATTTACAGAGCTCAGAACATTTTAAGCAAGCCTCGGATCTATGGGAGTAACGGAGTCCCACTCCCATTTGATAGGCGAGGGACACCTTCGTGAACAAAGTGGAATTCTATGGGGAGCTATCAATATTAATGGGGCTTATGGAAGAAAGAAAGTAGAACTGGCTGAGTCAACAAAGAGGATGCACCTGGATGTGCTAGGAGCAAGTGATATTCGGGTAAGGGGAGATAACGAGGAAGAGCTAGGAGATTGTAAAGTGTACTGACAGGTGTTGAAAAGGGAAGGCCAGAGTCTGAGGTAGGGCTATTCATCAGGAATACCATCACGCAACATAGTTTCTGTTAGGCACGTAAACAAGCGAATGATGATGTTAGATTTGGCAGTTGGAGAAATTAGGACGAGAACTGTCTCAGTGTATTCACCATGTGAGGGTGCATATGAGGATGAAATTGACAAGTTTTCTGAAGCATTAAGTCAGGGTCAACAGCAAGCATAGGATAGTGTTAATGGGCGATTTCAATGCGAGAGTTGGAAATAGAACTGAAGGATACGAAAGGGTGATTGGTAAATGTGGGGAAGATGTGGACGCTAATGGGAGTGGGAAGCGTTTGCTGGACTTCTGTGCTAGTATGGGTTTAGCAGTTACAAATACATTCTTCAAGCATAAGGCTATTCACCGCTACACATGGGAGGCTAGGGGTACCAGATCCATAATAAGACTATATCTTAACCAACTTCGAATTGAGGAAATCTGTTAGGAATGTATGGGTATTTTGGGATTTTTCGATGAAGCAGACCATTATCTGATCTGTAGTGAACTAAGTATCTCTAGGCCTAGGATAGAGAAGGTGAAATCTGTCTGTAAACGATTAAGTGTAGAAAATCTCCAGGATGAGGAAATTAGGCAGAAGTACATGGATATAATTAGTAGGAAGTTCCGAACAGTGGATAGTAAGCAGGTTCAAGATATAGAAAGAGAATGGGTGGCATACAGGGATGCTGTAGTAGCAACGGCAAGGGAATGCCTGGGAACATCTGTGTGTAAAGATGGTAAAAAGCGGACATTTTGGTGCAATGATGAAATGAGAGCAGCTTGTAAAAGGCTTAGCAGAAATGGCTTCAAACAAGGGCTGATGCAGACAGGGAATTTTACATAGATGAAAGAAACAGAGCGAAACAAATAGTTGCTGAATCCAAAAAGAAGTTGTGGGAAGGTTTTGGTAATAACCTGGAAAGGCTAGGTCAAGGAGCAGGGAAACGTTTCTGGACAGTAATAAAGAATCTTAGGAAGGGAAGGAAAAAGGAAATGAACAGTGTTTTGGGTAATTCAGGTGAACTCACAATAATAATAATAATAATAATAATAATAATAATAATAATAATAATAATAATAGATCCCAGGGAATCACTGGATAGGTGGAGGGAATATTTTGAAAATCTTCTCAATGTAAAAGGAAATCTTCATGGTGGTGTTGCGAACAACGGAACTCATGGGATGGAGTGAAATGATGTAGGTGAAATTATGCTTGAGGAAGTGGAAAGTATGGTAAATAAACTCCATTGTCACAAAGCAGCAGGAATAAATGAAATTAGACCTAAGTATAGTGGGAAGGCAGGGATGAAATGGCTTCATAGAATAAGATTAGCATGGAGTGTTGGTAAGGTACCTTTAGGTTGGACAAAAGCAGTAATTGCACCTATCTATAAGCAAGGGAACAGGAAGGATTGCAACAACTATCGAGGTATCTCGTTGATTAGTGTACCAGGCAAAGTATTCACTGGCATCTTGAAAGGGAGGGTGCAATCAGTCGTTGAGAGGAGGTTGGATGAAAACCAGTGTGGTTTCAGACCACAGAGAGGCTGTCAGGATCAGATTTTCAATATGTGACAGGTAATTGAAAAATGCTATGAGAGGAATAGACATTTGTGTTATGTTTCATAGATCTAGAGAAAGCATATGACAAAGTACCGAGGGAAAAGATGTTCACCATACCGGGGGACTATGGGATTAAGGGTAGATTATTAAAATCAATCAAAGGCATTTAAGTTGATAATGGGGATGCAGTGAGAATTGATGGTAGAATGAGTTCTTGGATTAGGGTACTTACAGGGGTTAGACAAGGCTGTAATATTTCACCTTTGTTGTTCGTAGTTTACATGGATCATCTGCTGAAAGGTATAAAGTGGCAGGGAGGGATTCAGTTAGGTCTAAATGTAGTAAGCAGTCTGGCCTATTCTGACGACTTGGTCTTAATGGCAGATTGTGCCGAAAGCCTGCAATTTGAAAATAGGTGCATTGAGTATGGTATGAAAATTAGTCTTTTGAAGACTAAAATGATGTCAATAGGTAAGAAATTCAACAGAATTGAATGTCAGATTGGTGATACAGAGCTGGAACAAGTAGATAATTTCAAGTATTTAGGACATGTGTTTTTTCAGGATGGTAATATAGTGAGATTGAATCAGGGTGCATTAAAGCTAATGCATTGAGCTTGTAGTTGCAATCAACAGTATTCTGTAAGAAGGAAGTCAGTTCCCAGACCAATTTATCTTTACATCAGTCTGTTTTCCAACCAACTTTGCTTTACAGGAGCGAAAGCTGGGTGGATTCAGGATATTCACAAGTTAGAAGTAACAGACATGAAAGTAGCGAGAATGATTGCTGGTACAAACATGTGGGAACAATGGTAGGAGGGTACTAGGAATGAGGAGATAAAGGCTAAGTTAGGACTGAACTCGATGGATGAAGCTGTACGCATAAACCGGCTTCGGTGGTGGGGTCATGTGAGGCGGATGGAGGAGGATAGGTTACCTAGGAGAATAATGGACTCTGTTGTGGAAGATAAGAGAAGTAGAGGGAGAACAAGACGACAGTGGTTAGACTCAGTTTCTAATGTTTTAGAGATAGGAGGTATGGAACTAAATGAGACCACAGCTCTAGTTGCAAATAGAGGATTGTGGCCAGTGTTGCCAACTTATATTTTCAAGATCCACTAAATACTACTAAAAAATCTGCTAAAATTCCACCAAGAAATCCGATCTCAAATAATGAGCAATAAAAACGAGCACTACTATTACTAATAATAATAATAATAATAATAATAATAATAATAATAATAATAAAAGTAAATATCTGCACTCATCTGATCTGTGAGTTTCACTGGGATTAACCCCCCTGCCTGCGAGTCGGCGAGCTAAAACTTGTAGGCGTTTTAGTGCCAGGTGCAAACTAGGTGAATCCCCTACCCCAAGGGCCACACACAGAACAGGCCAGTCATTAAACGGTCTTCCTTCATAGCATAAATACAAATGCTACTCTCTCACAGTTTCATTATCTGTTGTCATTCGTCAACTAAGAGAATAAGTACCCTTTCCCAACGCATTACAAATTTATGATACCACGATCTCATACATCAAATCCAAATAACTTTTCTTCAAGTGACTGCTAGCTCCTGACAAGAAATACGGAGTAGCTCGGAGACAGACTGGAGTACGATTTAAAAAAAAAAATGAAATGGATAAAACACTAAATTCCGCTATAATAAATCTAGAATTCTGCCAAAATTCTGCTGTCCGCTAAATGATATATTTATCCGCCGACAGTCTTATAATTCCGCCAAATTTAGCGGAAAATCCGCTAAGTTGGCAACACTGATTGTGGCGACATTTAGTAAATTCACAGAGGCTTGCACACTGAATGCTGTAAAGCATAATGGTCTGTAATGATGATGGATGTATGAATGTATGTATGTATGATGTAAAGATTAATCTTTTGCTTTCAGAGAGTTGGTTCTCAGTAACACCTGAACGCGTTGCTGAACACATTGCTGAAAGATGCCAATGTGATGTTGTTATTGATGCTTTCTGCGGTTCAGGAGGAAATACTATTCAATTTGCTTTTGCATGTGAAAGAGGTAAGTACGTATAACTTCACTTAGTTGTATTGAGTGATGAATCATGTCCAGACTTTGAAATGGACTGGTACTATATTATGGTTCACTGATTTAGACAGTTGTGTGAAACATGTTAAGTGATTTCCTCATATTATTGTTGAAGAATACGTTTTAAATATTTGCATAAAAGATTTTTATCTCCTACCAAAAAGAAAAGTTGATTAATTGGTATGCCCAGCTTTCTTGAAAATTGTTAAGGATGTTCTAGTGGTTTAGTGGTTTAGCTACTGGCTTTCCACTCAGATGGCTAAGGCTCAAATACTGGAATGGAATATGACTATGAAGTTCACATAGTGCCAGAAAGGCGGGTAACATCAATATATTATATTTTCTATTCTTATATTGAGGAATATGAACCAATGGGAAATTCCTACCTTCTTTTGCCTAAAGATTCTCTGCTCTTATCACCATCATTTTCCCTTCTCTAGCTCCAGCTGGGTTGGGACATAAATGGCACCTTTCCATCTTCCTCTGTCCAACTATCATTGCTGCTCCTTAACTGTGTCCCAATCCAGGTCCGTTGTTATACTGCTTGGATCTACCTTTTGTTCTCCTTCCTTCAGCCCTTATTGGTGTACTTCCCTTTTTCATCTCTTAAAATTCCCAAATCATCACACTTTATTTCCATTTTGTTGGAAAGGTTTTCCACATCAATTTCCTTTCTGACTTCCTCATTTCTTACTATCTCCTTTCTTGTCTTTCCTATACTACTGTACTATTTAAAAATGTCATCTCACTGGTCTGGATTTTATTTTCCTGACTTTTTTTGTCGACGTCCAAGTCTCTGCTGCTGGGACAATCATACATCTTATACATCACCCTTCTTACATTTCCTGCTTCCATATAAAGTTCCTCACATTCTGGTAAAATGCATTTTCCTGCTGTATTCTTTTACTGATTTCTATGTCCAGTCTTGTATCCTGCATCAGTTCGCTTCCCAAGTTCTTGGGGCTGTTAAGAATTTCAGAGTCATTGTCCTCGTTTTTTCAGGACCTGTCCCTTCTCTTTTGCTTCTAGGAAACACAGTTTCCTTGCTTTTCTCCATACTTATTTTAATTTTATAATAATGAATATACAGTACTTATTCAACATTTATAGTTGACTTTGTACTTCCTCTCTGTTTGCTCCCTACACCACAATGTCATTGCCCTTTTTTTATTTATTTATTGGATATGTAAAGAAGAATGTGTATGTAAATGAGTTAAGAGTCTTTTTTGTTGGAAAGTTTGAAATTAACATATACATGGACAAAATGCAAATACAGGCATAATCTGAGAAATAACTTAAAGATGACAAGCTCTCTATATACAGGGTGATTCAGCTAAGTTGTCCACCTCAAATATCTCCTGATTTGTTAAAGATATAATAGACATTCTGTTTTCAAATTCTTAAATTGTATTAAGCGGCTCATAAAATACTGTCCAATTCCTCTCGATCACATACGTAATTACAGAGAAACCGGTAGCAAATTTGCTTTTTATTTTGAATAAGCTTTTATTTCATTGTCGTTGAATCAGAAAAAGACCAGATAATGCAGTGGAATTGTAATAATTTTATTGTCCTTCTCAGGAGTACATAGTACACGAGTTCAAAATCCAGTGAATGACATGGTCATTGGAAATGATGGATGCAAATTTAATGGACAACATTATTGTTGGGCTCTTTGGTCCTCCTTAAAGCCAACATGTAAGATCGATGTACGTTAGCAACAGGCAGGGGTCGAGTTGGGAAAATATTACTGTTGGTATGCTAGCATACACCGCTGTTCAGCCAAAAAGTTCAGGTATTTTTAGGAGCATTGTTTCATTCTGCCTCGTTTCAAACACATGCATCACACAGAGAATTGTGCAGTCGTTCAGAAAGTCCTTGAGTGTATGGTATTAATATAAGTCTCTTCCAGGCACATCCACACTTGCATACTACCTTGCTTGGTTTACTATTCATGAAAAACAAAACAACAACAAACAAACATGTTCGAATAAACCGAGTGAAATGGTTTAACACAAGCGCAAATGTGCTGAGAGAGATAAAATACCATGTACTCAACTTTTTTGAGGGATTGTAGAAATTCCTTCTGGTGATGGTCCTTGTGGTTGTTAATTTAAGGTGGAAGCTGTTCGTAACAAAATACATTGGAAGAGAAAAAATGAAGAGTTGGTGCCCTTGAAAACTAAAGATATCGATAAGAAAGGGAAGGGTCATGTAAAGCAGAAAAATGGAAGACAATCTATGCAACCCACATTTTATAAAATTACCTGTGGAGGGTAAATTCCTTCTGAAGAAAGGAATACAGTTTCGTTGAAAGGATTTATTTTAAATATTGTCTATATTGGACAGTTTGGCCATTGCTAAAGGTGAATTTCGAACACTTACTGTGAACGTGTACATTTTCAATGGTAATAAATAGGAAAGTCTCCAGAAATGTGTTTGTCTAGTACTGTTGCTCCTGGAAATGGAAAGGTGATGCTTGTTTTGCATTTTCTTATTAGTATTCTCATTAGTATAGCATGTGCTCACAAACACAATCAACCGAAATGCACATCTGCAATATTTTGGTGAGAGATGCATGCACGGACTGAAGTATTTCCATCGATATCATACGGCATGCTGCAACGATTGCGGTGCTTGAGGTTATCTGGAGGAGTCAGATTGGGCGAACGTGCTGGTCACTTAATTGTTCCTCCATGCTTAATCCACCAGTCGTGGAAAGATCTGTTAACGGCTTCCCTAGTAATGAGTGCGAAGTGAGCAGGACACCCGTTTTGTTGGAACCACATGCACGTACATATGTTGAGTGGAACATCTTCGAGAACAGGTAGTACATCAAGAAAGTCTGCATATCTGTGACTTGGGAATGTACGTTCCATGAAGTATGGACAGATCACAAAAGTCCCCCAGTATCCCATACTACACACTAACACTTCACTGCCTCTGGTGTTCCACCAGCCTCAGCAAGCACGGGTTCTCTGTAGCCCAGTAATGCACGTTCTTCAGGTTTACGTTGCCATGGTTGCTGAACATGGCTTCGTTGGTGAAAAGAACCCGTTGGAGGAATTGTCTGTTGTCTTGTACTTGCACAAGACCGACAGAATTCCACCCTCCTTTCATAATACATACCTGCCAACCCTTCTGATTTACCCGGAAATTTTCCTATTTTTTAACTCTTCTCTCGATTTAACTTCCTATTTTTGACCAATATAACCTCCAGTACAGTCAATATTCTTCCTCTAGGATAAAGGACAAATTCTTACGTGCTTGTGTAATTTACGAAACCTCATTTTCAAGTGTATTTATTTGATGCTTTTTTTTCGCGAATAGGCTGTGACAAAAGTTCTCCGCTAGATGGCTGGCATAGACGCACAAAGTTCTTAACGTGTTATTATGACGACAGCCTACAAAATACTATATAGTATAGTCATATGTTCACTGAATCTCGTAAATTACATCAGTAATATTGAATATCGATAATATTACCTGTATGAAGTCGTAGTTGACCTCTTCATGTCACAATTTAAAGATTTTCATGGACGAAGGCTTGGAGTGATACACCAGGCGGCTAACATTTTGTGTTCTTGCCAACGCAGTATCAGTTAACACTGTAACAGAACACATTCTGAAAGGAAAGTAGTAGCTAGTCCTCGTATTACGCCCATAAGTTTGAAGGACTTCCAACAGTAGGGAATACCAGCTTCAACAAACTTCTGCAGGTGCTTCATCAGAGCAACAAGGTTTTGGGTATCAAAGTCCTCCTCTGTCTTGATGCTTAATCAGTCCCATTTAGTGATGTCGAAGCTCTAGGCAGTGAGATGTTGCTGACGCAAATGTCACACTCCATTCTCTCTTCAATAACATGAAGCAAGTACTCTCAAATTAGAACTTGATTTTGTGTTTCTAGATTGATTGGCACATTATCATTTCGATATTGGAGGTTGTCCAAAATGTCTAAACATGAAGAAGTTTGTTATGTGACTGTCCGTCACAATTCTTATCACAAAGAATCCACTATCTTTCACGGCTTTAATCACCTTCTGAAAAAAAGGTGTAAAGGCTACAGATGCAAGAGTAATCTGAGGATATCCTTTGTTAGGACCTTGCCTAGATATAGCTGACTGCCACTTTTCTGTTAATTCCCTTTTAGACGCTATTTCATGGAATCGTATCTCTTCTGGCTGTGTACCACCTTGCTGGAATTTGCAGAATGGTGCTCAACAGTTGAATATTTTGGGGGAAAATCTAGTTTCAGTTTAAAAAAAAACCCAACCCCACCTTGCACAAAAAGGAAGAAAACAAGTACACTTTAAAGTAACTGTTAAAATATCTATACACACGTGATAATTCATGTTGCCATTGATGCTTTCACGGTCTGTACTTATAGACATGATACTGTGTAGGCTTTTGGGCTTATGCCGTGTCAAGAAAATTAGGTGAAATACTTCATGTTTAGCAGAGAACTGTGCTCTGCGTCCTCAGAAGAAATCTTGACTGTCCACGAGAAAGGCTTCTTAACAATGACTTTTAAAATTTAGACGTTATAATAGAAGTGGAAATGATACGTTCATTCGCCACCAGATGGCTCCCTGGACGTGACACAACGCTAGCATTCCAAACCATCAGAATCAGTCTAAGTGGTTCATATAACGTGTGTACGTAACATATGACATTGACAGGTGTATGACATAGACACAAGCCTGAAATGAAACATGTGGCGACGACATTACATACACACGTTATGTGAACCCCTTAGACTGATTCTGATGGTTCGGTCAGCTTCCGCTTCGAACGCTAGCGCTGTGATAGCCCTGTGTGGTTCGCGTGCTATTAACATTGTTTATGTGCGTAGTTACATCGGAGTTGTAGGCCACGTGTTTTTTCTTGCGTTTCTATGCCCCCCATCTCCCCTGTCAAAGTCGTATGTTAATAATGTATGAGACATATTGAATTGTTTTGTATGTGGCAGCTTCGCATATTTAAGTGCATAATTTTAATGAGTTGAATGTACTATATTTAAGGTGGCTGTGAAGGTGACAGTTTCTAGTATTTTCTCTTCTTGTTATGGCCAAAAAATTTAACAAAACGTTATCTCCAAGTGTTCAGAGATACCTATAAATTTCCATTAATTTTACCGTCTGCTAAAGGAAACTATTATACATTTCGTCACGTGTGTCGGTGTGACATAAATATTATTATTCGTATGTGTCATAAATGGAAATGATTAGGTACATTTTCTTGTAACCATTTTTATGTTTTCTTAGTTTAAGATTTCAAATGTAATGGCCAATTTGCATTGTAACTGTATATATGTATGCCTTTTATCCTGACCTGTTTTTTTTTCACCTAGACTGTGGTACAATATATGTGATAAAATCCAAGAATTAAAAAATCTTCCTATTTTTTATTTCTAAAAGTTGGCAGTTATGATAATGATCATGCAGTTGCTGGTGAAGTGATGTTGTATGGATGGTATTTGTGCCGCTGCAAATATGAACGACACGTGGCTGGCTTATTCCTGCGCTCCTCATAATGTCCCTTGTGCTCATCTGTGGATTGTGCGCAACTGCTGCAAGAATGTCTGTTGTCATTGATTCGCATGTTGTTTGTTTCTGTTTCTCTCACAAGGCGTTCAATTTCCGTCAGATAACAATTTCCTACACAATCTCCGAAGGGTAGTTTGTGACGTGCACTGTCGCAAAGGATGCCTCTCTGCGTATAACGTTACCGCTGACATTTCGTTTCTTTTACATTCGCCGTAAATAAAAGCATGTCAAAGTTTTCCTCCTTGCTATAGTACATTTCCCTCCATTCCAGCAGTAGTCTATTTAAAACAATCGTACAAGGGTGACATGTGCAGAATGCCGTCTCTTATGTTTGTAAACATTTCTCCCACTCCACCTCGTCTTGTATCCCAGCAGAAATATATGAAACCACCTTAATGCATAGGATAAATAATAAGTACTTTACTCTTTCAGTACTGGCAAATCTGAGAAAATTGAGTTGATTTAAACATTAAAATTTAAAGCAAAACAAAACTCACCCATTTAGTTTCTTGTGAATGTCTATTCTAATTTTATTCTGATGAGTGTGGCTGACCATCAAACATTTTGACAATTGTATTGAATAGGTGGACATTTATAACCTTAATTTACTGTAATCCCACTTCAATACGGACCACAATGAAATTTATAACTATTAGCACAATATCATCAGAATATGTTCGGTAAATATGTTTATCAACAAAGCGTGAGTCATGCAGGAGAACAATACACAGACATCAGTGCGAGTGGAACCTCGCTTTCTGTCTTAATACCCACACATATGAAACCCTTTAATATCTCCAAAAGTACTGGTGTGATTTGCAAAATATTCACATCACTGAATTTGTCGCTCGATTCTTAATTGTTCTATTGGGTGAAATTAGTATGGTCTTTTAAAACACAAATTTACTACTGGTTTCTTGATAATTACATGTGTGATCAAGAGGAATAGGACAGTATTTTATGAGCCCCTTAATACAATTTAAGAATTTGAAAACAGAATATTTATATCTTTTTTTTTTTTTTTTATGGATCAGAAGATATTTGAGGTATATATAAATGTATGTATATTGAGCCTCCGTGGCTTAGACGACAGCGCGTCGGCCTCTCACCGCTGGATACCGTGGTTCAAATCCCGGTCGTTCTATGTGAGATTTGTGCTGGACAAGGCGGAGGCGGGACAGGTTTTTCTCCGGGTACTCCGGTTTTCCCTGTCATCTTTCATTCCAACAACACTCTCCATTCTCATTTCATAGCATCTATCATTCATTAATAATCACTTTGGGAGTGGCGACCCCATCGTACTAACAGCCTATATCTGCTTCATTCATTCCATACCTGACCTGGTCAATGACTGGAAAACAGGTTGTAGGTTTTCATTTTTCATATATGTATATAATAAGACACAGAAACTAATTAAGATTTAAATGTTTCTTTGATAATGTGGAGAAAAAGAAATTGACTGATGGTTTTGGACTATTTATCACACAAGTTAATTAAAAGAGAATACCTAAATATTACTTCTGCCACTTTTAACCCACTGGTGGGATCACGGGTGTTAGCTGTGTCGTACATGTGAACTTTTATGGCCGGATGTCCTTCCTGACACCAAACCTATGTGGAGGGATGCATTCACTGGTACGTGTTTTGTGGTTGTTAGTAGTATACTGTAGTGTGTGAATGTGAAGAGAGAGAATACTTAACAATTTATGGAATTAGAAATGAAAGGGAAGGAAGGCCATTAAAGACCTAGTTTAATAGAGGAGTTTGGTTAAGAATGGCATAAAACTGCATATGGAGTCGGGAAGGGGGTAGAGAGTGGGTAGAATGGAGAGGAACTATATACTCTTGAGTGATTAAAAGGGTATTATGAGAGTAGAAATCATTGTGGAAGGAGGAGCTTTGTTTAAGATTGATTAGTCAAAACTGTTATTATTGTTTATTTATTTACTATTCGCTTATCGGCCAACTAAGGACCACAATAAATTTCATTGTACATTCTGGCGTTTACTCAATTTTCGATCGATCCAATAGGTTTTCATGAGCTCATTGTGTCAAGCACGACGTTCATCCGACCACTTTGCACCAGTTGTCCACTTCGCATCCCAGAAAGTCCCAAAAGTCATGATGCTTGTTCTGAAAAGGTCTAGCTTTTGCGCGTCACCTGGTCGTAGGCCCATTCTGCGAGGTCTTTCTTGATGTTAACGTACCAGAAAATTGTTGTTTTTGGTTTTGAGTCAAAATGATTAAAAATATGTTTTTTTTTTTCCTAGTTGCTTTACGTCGCACCGATACGGATAGGTCTTAATGGCGACGATGGGACGGGCAAGGGCTAGGAGGAAGGAAGCGGCCGTGGTGTTAATTAAGGTACAGCCGCAGCATTTGCCTGGTGTGAAAATGGGAAACCACGGAAAACCATTTTCAGGGCTGCCGACAGTGGGGTTCGAACCCATATCTGCCGAATACTGGATACTGGCCGCACTTAAGCGACTGATGAAGGGAATGGTTGAGATTTCCCGAAACATGTATGGTTTAATAAATAATGTTTCTTTCATTTAATGAGTGTATTGATCAAGGCGGATTTAAATAAACTATTATAAATAGTTATATTGTACATGCAGCTATCAAGCTCGGTAAAAAATATGTTTTATCCGACGAGAGTTGTCCATCCATCGTAGATGACTGTAGAAGTGAGCCTTGCGTTTGCACATTGTGTCCGTGATGTTCTCTATCTTAGAGTAGATTTCTTGTCTGGATTTTCTTATGTACATACCATTTTTGTAGTTTGGGTCAAGAATGTTGTGGAGAATCTTTCTCTGTTTTTGATCTAACTTAGCGAGCACACATTTCTGAGAGAGGATATTTGAGGATATGGCATCCTGATGCATAGAGATACCAGCTTGACGGCAGTATTATAGTGGTGAATTTTGGTATTTATAGAAAAGCACCTTTTGTTAAATATGTTCCGGGTGGTTTGGAAAGCTACCT
Source organism: Anabrus simplex (assembly GCF_040414725.1). Classification (NCBI taxonomy): domain Eukaryota; kingdom Metazoa; phylum Arthropoda; class Insecta; order Orthoptera; family Tettigoniidae; genus Anabrus; species Anabrus simplex. The sequence continues at coordinate 672,221,173 of NC_090265.1, forward strand.
CCATTATTATTATTATTATTATTATTATTATTACTACTACTACTACTATTAGACTAGAGTCCCGTTAATCCGAACTGAAATATTTTTAAAAAATTCTCCTTATTGAAATGAAAGAACATATTATAGAATGAAGATTTACTTACAATTTGTTAGTCATATTTTACTAGAATAACTTAATGTAAACATAATTACACATAAACTATCAATCACTGGTCGTTTATCTTTAAAAAGTCTGTTAGTTTCTTTTGCCGTAGTGATTGGAACCTACTCAAAAATGCAGTGTTAAACTAGCATCTCATAAACATCACATCAGTGGGCGTAGCAGCGGAGTGTTTCTCGACGTAGCATATGGCAAGTTCTAAGGCGGCCACGGCATCTGAATGTGACACTAGTTGTTCATTGTGGTCTTCTTCGTCGTCACTCTGTTCTCATCAACTCCAGATTCGTTCTCCACCATAGCTACAATTTCTTGGTCTCTTTGTAATTGATGACAGTCAGCTTCCATCCACTCGCTAATGTCATTTTCATTGTTGTTTTCTCCTCTACGGGTTCTTAACTACCCTACTGTAATTTTATACAGTATTTTATTAATGTAACTGCTAAAGAATGGACATTTCAAATTACAGTATGTACTGTACTGTATTGTAGTAATTATTTTCCTCAGATGGTTGAGGCGCTGGCCTTCTGACCCCAACTTGGCAGGTTCAATCCTGGCTCAGTCCGGTTGTATTTGAAGGTGCTCAAATACGTCACTCTCGTGTAAGTAGATTTACTGGCACGTAAAAGAAATCCGGCACCTAGAAGTCTCAGGAAACCAGTAAAAGTAGTTAGCGGGATGTAAAGCAAATAACATATAGAAAAGAAAATATTTTCCGGTTAATCCGAACAGACTCTGGTCCCAATTAGTTCGGATTAACGAGACTCTACTTATTATTATTAATTTTTGCCCTGTAACGAAATAACATAATTGGAATGAAATTACTCTCCACAATCATCTTTCAGTTAAATTATTAAATGTAATGTTATTACAGTCATACCACCCAGTTACACGATTAAATCTGTACGGACATGGGGCCAATGACCTTGATGTTTGGCCTCATAAAACTGATCATTGTATGGATTTTCTGTGGGTTAATTAAGACCCTATTATTTCAAATACCTTTGTTAAGTCATAAGTAACACTAGATGTGAATAATTTACAGAGTAGAACCTCCTTTCTGTAACATTTATCCTTGCCCTCTTTTGTCATTGTTTTCATCTACTACATTTATTACCATTGTCAACAAGCTCCAATGTTTTGTGTTCTGGTCCATTCATTGTTTTTCTGTGAGGATAGTCCTTAAGAATATTTGTAGAGGATGAGGATAAACCTTTGTTTCCATATTCATTTAAAGTATTTCTTTTCTGTTGCCAGTCATATAACAAATCATCATCTTCCGCACCCTCTGTCCGATTGCTTGCTGGGTGGGGTAATAGACCCATGACCACTATTTCTGCCTGTTCTTCCCCCATTCTTCTCCAAATTCACACCTCTACTCTCCACTGCTTCCTCTACTTTATTCACCTCTACCTTCCATTCCATCATTATTTTAGGGGTTCTCATTATTTCCATCCTACCAACGTGGCCAAACTCCATCAGTCTACTGGTCCCTGTTCTGTTTGTAGCTTTTCTGTCACCAGCCTTTCCTGTATCTCTGTGCTCCTTGTACGGTCCTTCTTCGTCTTCACGAGCATGCTTCAAAGGAACTTCATTTCCATTCCCTGGATCCTCCACTTCCACGTTTCTGCTCCATATATCAGAATGAAAGCAGATTCCAAGCGTAAGTCTGGAGCAGAGATGTGATAGAAAAAGGGCAAGAGGGAGACTGAGAATGAGATGGGCGGACAAGATTAAGGAGGATATTGGAAGACGATAAGTAGAGATGGAAACCATGTAGAAAGAAGAGCAGTGGAAGGAGAGGATGAAATGGAGGTCAATGATCCACTGCCCAGCCCATGATCTCTCTGGACAAGGTTGATGGAAGATGGTGTTAGAATAGGGACAACCTAGGTCTTATATAATACATCTTTGCATTATCATGAGACCTTTTCATTACTATAGCACATGACTTTGTTTAAAATATTTAAGGTAAAATTATATTTGTAAAAGAATGACAATATTTAATATATTTTAGTAATGTACCATACTCAGTTTCATGAATGTTCAAGCATTTATTTACTGTCCATATTAATAAGGATTTATTTGTTTCAGTAATTGCCATTGATATTGATCCAAATAAAGTTGCTCTTGCTCAACATAATGCTGCAGTATATGGAGTAGCAGACCGTGTGGAGTTTATTGTTGGAGACTTTCTGCAGCTAGCACCATCACTAAAGGGTGATGTAGTATTCCTCAGTCCACCGTGGGGCGGGCCGGACTATCTTGATGTTGAGGCATATGATATTGAAACTATCATGGAACCAATTGGAGGCAGCAAATTGTATAATGTCAGCAGAAATATAACTGAAAATATTGCTTATTATGTGCCAAGGAATGTCAACACTGATCAGGTAAGTTCATTCTTACAACTCAAGAAATATTTAAGCACAGCACTAATAATTGTTTACATATATCCATCATCTGTGGTGAAGGATAGGCACACAGGCAAAACAAACACAGTAGTAGTCCATCTAGGAAGGGGTGGGATTTGCTTTTGTCTGTGAGTGTGACCCCGGTCACTCCTTTAGATTGCTCTCTTTGCCACTACCAATCTTATTATTTGTATTCATTTGTGTGTGTGTGTGTGGGTGGTTTTTTCCCTATAGCTCCTCATCTGTTGGTGCTTATCATTGCTCTTCTGGATTCTCTAATTAAAACTGTATTACATTTATCAAATTTGAATTGAAGATAAGTAATCTAACAGAGTGCCATAAGGTTATCTGCTGTTGTGAATATTTGTCTCTTAAATTTTCCTAAATCCTATGGTCTCTCATGATTGATATACACCACTCCTAATTTATTATGTACTTCTGTATCTTTTGGGGCCTTTGTTCACTAAATCTGGGTAGTTCCAAATTATGTGTGTTCTAAAGCCCAGGCACATGGACACAAGTTCATTTGCTGTGACGATCTTAGTTTATTTGGTCAGTGCATTGGTGGTGGTGGCTGGGAGAGGATGAAACTTGGTGTCGGTGCATAGCTTAGAAAGTCCTGTGGGTGGAACAAATGTTCATGGTCAGAATGTTGGCCGGCAGGATAGGATAGGAGAGGTAACGGTGTACAATTTTTAAATCACTAGATGGCGTCCCAAAAGCCTAGGTTCAATTCCAGACCTCTTTGCAGTGCTCACATGGAGTGAGGGCATGTGATGGTGATTCATCTTTTGGATAGGGACATTAAGCCTTGAGTGTACACCTGATGGTATTCGGCAGGAGTAAGTTACAGGTTATAAACTTCATTTTCTTTATCCGTATTGAAGATCTACTTGTGATACAATTCCTTTAGTTTTGCCAATTGCCACCTTTTCAATACAATAAAAATATATTACAAACTTACATATTTATTATGATGTTTATATGTAAGTGGCAATTGGCAAAACTAAAGGAATTGTATCACAAGGAGTAAGTTATGCGCCAACACTGGATTGCATCCTCCCTTTACTGCTTCGTCGTCATCATTACACTCTATACAACACATAACATGCACTATTAAGTTGAAAGAAGATATATTTATATTTCTTAAAATGTAAGTTTTACATTTCGTATTTTAATAGTATTGAAAGGTTGAACCATCACATATCTTCTTTCATCTCAATAGTGAATTCACTACAATACGAACACTATGAAATTCTTATCTCTTGACATAACATGCAGTCGCACACTGGACACAGGAATGCATACACTCGTGTAATGATCTTTGCCTCTGAAGTAAGGAGTTACCATCTCCTTGACCGAAGTTCGTGCTCACAGATAAACAAAGATTGCAAACCACACATCATCATGGCCAACGGACTCCTATCCAAATGCCTGGGCATTAATTAGAACAAGCTAGTTGGGAGGACATTTCAAAGGAAATTTCATCCAAGAGAAAGGGATTACTGTCAGTGGACTAGGAGGGAATGAAGCTCATTTACCATCAGTTTATCAAGCGTTCGGTAAAATTTGTACCTGTTCTAATTATTTGAATTATTCTTTCCTGTTCGCAGTTGGTAATCCTAGCTGGACCTGGTGGCCAAGTTGAAATTGAGCAGAATTTTTTGGATAAGAAGCTGGTGGCAGTTACTGCTTATTTTGGAGAACTTATACATGAATGAGTTTTAGAATGTCAAGCTAAGCTTTTTACTACTATATATTTCTGGTTCATTGAGAATGCATCCGTTTTGCCTTCATCTGTGTGTGAATGTTTGTAAGTTGCCATCAGTAAGATAATGGTTGAGATTCGTTGTATATGAATGACCAGCGGTGAGCATTGTAAAGAGTCAGTTGGTCCATGACTAGAATTTTTTTAAAAACTTAACAAGTTACCAAACATCCTACAAAAGGAGTTTGGTATCTGTCATCACATATCTTGATGCATTTCATTGATGTGCATACACAAACTTGATCATTGTCAGATTAAAAGCTGTGTAGGTAGTGTAAAATACAATTTCATATGCAACCTCTGCAATGTGTCCTAGGGTTTCTGTCTGTGTCAGATTAATTACTTTTTTTTTCTTTTCAATTTTAGATACTGGAATATAATGGTATATGATTTACTGTCCTTGTATAATCCATTGTCTTGATGTATTATGCTATCTCTGCTCAGGGAAAAGTACCTGTACTACAGCGTTACGTTATAATGTAACTGAAAGAATGATCTCAGGAAGTGTGTGCCAGTGAATGTTATCTGTCGTAACTGATGTAACCAGGACTTTGGGGTATGAGGAAATATATTTCTTGGACAAATATTGTGGAGTATGAGGAAATATATTTCATGGACAAATATCTTATTCATCTGGCTCCTTGGCTGTATGGTAGAAGTACCGGCCTACAGTTCAAAGGGCACCGGGTCGAGGATTACAACTTCTGTGGTTAATTCCTCTAACTTGGGGGCTGGGTGTTTGTGTTTGTCTTGATACGCATCTTCATTCACGTGCAGCACATTGCACTACAAACCAGTACAGAAACACACAAAAGTGAATACATCCCTCCACATAGGATTGGCGTCAGTAAAGGTATCCGGCCATTAAAACTGGACAAAACCCATACAAAGTGACATAGAATACACATTGCTTGATAGATATTGTTGAAATAAAATATCTAGTCAGTATGGGTTTGAAATTTTATTGTTGACATTTTACTTCTTAATTCTAAACAAATTTGGGGCAAAGATGTGCCCAGCTGGGGCTCCAGTTGCGTGAAGCTCTCCTCACAATGCTCGGCTGCTTTAACTCCAAGATGCTCCAGTTAACCTTTTGATAGATAGTGGGTTCGAACCCCACTGTTGGCAGCCCTGAAGATGGTTTTCTGTGGTTTCCCATTTTCACAGGCAAATGGTGGGGCTGTATCTGAATTAAGGCCTCAGTCGCTTCCTTTCCACTCGTAGGCCTTTCACATCGTTGCCATAAGACCTATCTGTGTCGGTGCGATGTAAAGCAAATAAAATAAAATAAAAACCCTTTTGATGCTTGTTATTCGTGATTTTGGACTTTCTGGAATTGTAACAAGCTCTCCTACCTTCTTGAATGTTTGTGATAATTTTAAAGCCATTGTTGCCCATATGTCACAATATTTTGCAAAAGAAAGAAACTTTGTACACTTTTTCACAGCACAATTTTCTCAGATGTTCACTACTTAATTTCTGTTTGCAGTAGGCTTGTAGAACTCACTGTTACAAATCAAACATCTCCTTTCACATTGGGCTATCACACTGGAGTCTAGAGCGACACTATTTGTTACCAGCATGGCAACACTCACTGGCCCAAGTACAGTTACAAAACTATAAACTTATTCTACATCAAAAGCTTAAATATGCTGTAAACTGATTAACTCGGTGAATTATGTTTACTGTCGCATTTCTAATTACTTCAAAATTCCTCCTGTGTTTTTGTGGTTATTTGTTGCACCCTGAAATAGTGTATGATTATACATATTTAAGTGTTCAAACTTTCTTAGGTGAAAGAATATGTAGAAATAATAATAATCATCATCATCATCATTTTCAAGGACATCTTCCCATCTGAGATCTCTCTCCTTGGATAGTAAAGTTGAAGTATTTTCTGTCGGGTCTGTAGAAATGGATGTAGTTGTTTTTGCTCTCTTCAAAAGATATATGTTCATAGTTTTAATTTATTTTATGACGGTTTGAATTGCCTTAGGTTTATGTAACATGTGCTATTTAATGAAAAGAAATAGGCAAATATACAGTTTAGTTGTTGAAGAAAGTCATTATCACAAACGTTATGAAGGACATTTTTTATGGCTGGATATACTATTTTGTTACAAACCTTGCATGCCTTTACGTGCTAGATATAGTGAAGTACTCCCGTACTAGTTACTGATTGAGGAAGCATAATGACACTTTATTTTCATAGGAATACTATACTTAGACCCAAATTTTTATCAAAGCTTTATTGAAGCTGAAAATAATACACAAGAAATATTTTATCTGTTTTAAATACTGTTAAAACAAAGTAATAGTATATTTGAGTTATTGGTACTATTCTTGCAGATACTCGCACCTTTAGGGTCTTGTGGCAGTCGCCAGCCCCCAGCTTAATCTGTTAGTTCTTCCATACTCTTTATCTCGTACATGTTAGTCAAAATTTTGTATTCTTTTTTTTTTTTTCCCCCCCTGATGTTCTTGAGTGTGCAACCCCCTGGAGTCATCCATATATTTCCATCTTTTGTGATTGTTCTTTTTATTAGCTTGATTCTGTCCTTCGAGTAATTACAACTTTTGTGTTTGATTAATATTACAAGAAATTTGTAATCTCTTTTATTTTATAGTAACAATATTATATATATACACACACATATATGTTATGTTTTGATTAAGTATTTTATATTTGGCAAGCTATTATAGGTTTATTCCTTGATAAGCATTATACAGTTCCTGAATATAGACATTTGTTTAAAGGACTACTCTTCACAATCACTACTGTTGCAATGATATGAGTGAAACTTGAAAAACGTAGAGTAGGTATAGTTCACCAAATAATCTGCCATTCTGTTGGGATTGATCAGGCCATCTCAACATGTTGTTTATGGTTGTGGGTATTGTGAGTTCACAACTAGTGGATTTTGATCTCGGTATCAACCTACCTCAGAATGTTTTTCGATTGGTTTCTTACTCAGGAAAATACTAGCATGTCCTAGACTATTCTTACCTCATGTAAAAACATCAAATCTTTGGTACTACAGCTCATGAAGGGCTTTGGCCAGCCAGGATGGCTGATGCCCATTCATATGGCCTGCAGATTTGGAGTGCTACAGGGTCACTGTGGTGACATCCTTGGATGTATTGTTTGGCTTTTGTGACTGGGTTGTAACTCATAGCCTAAGCAAATTTTGAAACACTAGTTAGCACAGGCAACATAGTAGGATAGATTATCCAACGGAACTCTCAAACTCTGTTGACAAAAAAAAAAAAAAAAAAAAAAAAAAGTTTGCCAATTTCACCAGTCTGGTTACTACATTTTGTCCAATGTTTTCATTTTTTATGTCTCCCCAATGCATTCCTACAAAATACCCTCAAGTCCTTGAAAATATTGAATTTTCCATTTTCTCATGTCAGAAAATTGTTAGCCCTTCACATTTAATTTCTAACAGCTTCTGTCTTCCTTGAGGAAATGAGTTTCATTTGCCCATCTTGACTTCATAGACAATTTCTTAGCAAGTAGTGTCAAAGACAGCCAACTGATGAGACGTACTTAATTTACAGAAAACAGCAGCATTAAATTCAAACTTCTTGGCGTTTTTTACCAATGAAGTGACAATAGGTAGGTGAAATAGGAGTTTTGTGCAGTATATTGCTTATACTTATTTATGAATCTGAAATTTTAACTGTAGAAGTCAGGGCTATCACAGATCTTCCAGAATTCTATAGTTGGGCCCACGAGAGTTGAAGTCTGACATTTGAGCGGTGAAAGCAGTAACTACGAAATACGCTGCGTTGTCATAGTTACCTCGATCTGCGGCATATCTCCCTTTCATACAGGCTGAATATTGTATCAACTATGTTGGCCTAATGCAATTCAATAACCTTTGATCAGTTCCTAAGCTCGTGCTAATAATTCCGACATTTAAGACGGAACACGTCATTGCTGATAAATATGAGATTTCATATTCACTAAACTGACAATAATCTCAACAAATGCACATGTTAAATAGAAGATAGAACTATACAACTAGCCACTGATTTATTTACAAAAAAATAACTAACAGCAAAAAATAATATTCAGGAAACAAACACTTAAATTATTACATAAACCAGCAACAATTAACACAGTATTACTCTGAATAATATCACAAAAGCGACTGAGAGCAAACCAACCCACGTGGCGATAACATCATTAAATGTGGCATCTCTGTTAACGTTGCCATAGCAACTGACAATTTTCGAGCAGCGTTAGTCAATTGTTTCTCGCCGGTGGCGCTAAACGTCAGACTTCAACTCTCGTGGGCCCAACTGTAACCATGTGAGTGTGAGAAGGAAGCTCAGTTAGCTGCCTAAATGAAATACACTGTTTTTTTTTATAACCTTTCTCACTCACTTTTGGGTGGGTACGATTCCAACTTGTCTGGGAGCTGAACAGTTTTATTTTGTTGGGGACATACAAGAATCAAAGGTGAAAAATGTATAAAACTTACCTTGGTATATACATATACTTACAAACCATATCCATGTATTATTGTAAAAAGATTCTGCAATCATTTGTTGTTGTCGTTGTTGACGTTGAAATGTTTTATATAATAGGTTCATATTAATGTTTTACCCTCGAGTATCTAAGGCATTTTCAAAGCAGGATTACAGTAAAACTTCGTTAGACGTTTCTGCAGGGAACAACAAAAATGAACGTGTTAAGCGAGAAAACGTACTACTGAATATACCAATAAAAAGTATCTGACAGAGATATGGAAACACTAGATACAATTTTTTCCGACATAAGGCATTTTACGTCGTGTATCCGCAGGTACAGTGGAAACTATATCTACCATTTCTCAAGATGAGAGGAAAGTATTAAAAGGTGTGAAAAGCACGAGGGAACAAATATTAAAACCTTTTCTGCTGGGGCTTATAAAATAACAAGTGCACTGAATGGTGTGAAAAACACCAAACATGAAAACATATGCATGGAGGCCAATGAAAATATCCATGTATTACTGCAGATCACACTATTTCTAAAACAAATGTTAGTAGAAGCCTTTTATTTCAGAGCAGTGGGTTATACTTGGCCACGTGCCACCCCGACAGAATGACTTTGGCTGCCATTTTGAAAACTTCAACCAAGTCGAATTGATGACAGTCGAAATTTGAACGTGCGAGTTCAGCGTTCGTGATCTCTGCACGCTTGAAGATGTGAATGCCAGTCTACTTTCTGAAAGATTTCAATGTTTTCTTCATTAGAAAGGAATTTAACTTTTTCCATATCCATACCTAGGCTATCGCAAGACAAATATGCACCACGCTAGGCAATTTCACACGATTATATTCCTGATAATGATGATTGTTATTTATATTTTTCCATAATCACGCAACTGTGGCGACGGCTCTTACCCGAGTTGTAAATCCTGTTTCTTTCACAAGGGATGACAAACATTTTCAGGACTGGAAAAAATGTGATCATACTCATAAGCGGTAATAGCGAAAATTCATGATGCGGTAGGTACCTATGTTTGTATGTTCCTAATGCAGATATAGGCTTCCATATCACGCGACAAATATTCGCTACACTTCACTGTACCACTCTATACAAAATCAATTTCTAACTTCTGAATGAAATACAAAATACAAGCATAAATAGACTCTCTGTATTATTCAGCAATCTTGCTGCTAACCGGCAAGCAAAATTGAACAATCTTGAGGCTGACAGCTTGCTCCTCGAATGTGCAACTTTTCCTGTGAAGTTCAGGATTTTAAGGCGACAGACTAACCCGAGTTGGAAAGCACATTTGTTTCACAACGGATGGTAAATAACATTTTCAGGGCTACGAAAAATGTGACCGTACTAAGCGGTAATAGCGAAAATTCATTACGCGATAAGTGAGATATTTTTATATAGATTTAATACGATGAGAATCGGAACTTCAAATTTACGACGTGCTAAGCGGGAAAACATGTTAATGAAGAACATACTAATGAGGTTTCACTGTACAGTAATCTACGAGAAACATGTTTTGATGACTCACTTCAGTACTGCTACAAGTCTAAAATTCTCTCTCACGTTTTTTCCTCCCTTCCCCAGAACCCAAACTCTATATATTTTCATGTGGGGGGGGCTCAAGAGTTTAATTTGAAAACAAATTTTATTTTAATTTGAATGGCTGCTGACACTGTGAAAACCCTTGCACTGGACAATCCTCATTTGTGAGTCATCTGCCATTGAACTGAACCTTCAAAATACATGGGCGTATTCAGATGATGTGGTAGCTCTAATAGTCGTGAGCTTAACCTAAGGTAACAGAAAATGGTGGACAACTCGTTAAGAAAGCTTTATTAATCAGCAATTAGAGAATTACTGTGATGAAATGAGCTGGATGGTTAGTGGTGAGGAATTGATACTAATTCCCCTTATAAAAGAAATTGTACATTGCAACTTTGAAAATATAGCATCAAGTGAATGAGAATTAGCTCTCATTGGTTAACAGTGATAAAAAGAATATGGTGGTTCTTAAATGGAACAAACAATTGTCAAAGTTGGTCATCTTCACTTTACGTTTCTTTTTTTTGAGTATGGAGCCAAAAACTGATTTCCTGTACTTTTGTACACTTGCCTTAATTTGAATCTTCTGTAGTAGGATTCAATTGCGACTGCATTACACATTGTGGAATAATAATGACAACAAGCAATGAAAAATTGGACCATTTGCCACCTTGGTGGCTAGTGTGGAGTTCGTTCAAATTTTAAAACTTAAGATCAACCTTTTGCAGTTCAACAGTCTCTTATTTAAATTTAGCACTTCCTATACTATTAGAGTGGTTCATAGCCTGATACCAAAAAAGTAGATGGTTGTCTATCTTTGTTTCACTCTTTGATTTTAATATGAAATGGTTTTGTGGAACCTTTAGCTGCAACTTTTACACGAATCCTTACTTCTATTGTGAAAATATCCCCCTTGAAAATGCCCTGAATAAGGAGTTCAACATTAGTGTCTTAATAGCCGAACATTACATATTAATGTTGATAATTGCTAATAGAAATTCATATGAAAGATAATTGTCTGCGATTCTTTGGCCGGACTTTAACGGTGCGACAATAGTGTTATAGTCTCAGTTTGTGTCCTATTATTTGCTTGTTTCAGAAGGAACTCTGTGCAGGTATTTACTTCATTATGGGATGTTGGTATCAAATGTATATAAATTATACAGTACGCGAGGGAAGTTTCTCCACAACGGTTCCATGCCACAGAGAATGATAGTAGCAGCAGTTTTATTGGTAGTTCAGAATGATAGTAACAGCAGTTGTACTGGAAGTACAAACTTGTGTTTGTAACCCAACAAAATGTAATTTGTGTACTCACCACAATGAAGCCTGTGTCAATTTCTGAATCTCTGGAACCATTCACAATACAGCAACCTATTTGCATGTTTTTTTTTTTTTGATTCTCGAACCATGATAATTTTACAGGGGTACAGTTGAAATTATTTTCTTGCAGCGTAGAGATCCCAGACCCTTGCGTTAACTTGTGCGTTGATTTTGTAGGACTACATAACATTACTGTATATTGTCGTTGCCGGGACAAAACCTCGCATGTGGTAATATTTTTGGAGATATACTGACCCACAGCACATACGTTATGAAGAGCGAGAATGCACAATTTTGCACCTTAGATGACAGAACCTTACCGGCCAAAGTTCTAAGCAAAATATTTCCCATAGGAGGTTTTGTCCCAGCAGCAACGATATCCAAGATTTGATCAAGTTCAAAATTGCACACTGCACTGTTCACTGACCTTGAGATTTCTGTCCTTTGTATTTGCCATTCAGGGCCATTGTCAATAACCCAGCCTGGCTATTGCTGCCAACATAATGCTTTCTCGAAGAGCAGACCATGAGTAGGCTTGCTGATGTGAAAATTCCCTGGCACACTGTACTTATGAGTTTGTAATGTAGCAGTGAAACATTAACTTGTTTTGAAAAAAAAAATATAACTATTGTTTAATACTTTAACCAAGGACAGGGATACTTTCACTTTTCAAATTAAACTGTTGGGCTAGAAGTGTCTTGGTATATTTTTGTAAGATTACATAAAATTAACAGTGCATTTAAGACTGTATCTTAAGAAGTCCAATAAGTTTTAATAGAGGAGGTTGTATCTTTCATAGCTCTGAGTTGCAATTAATGAGATTCAGGTTTGTGTATGAACTCAAGAACAGATAAAATCATTCCCACTTTCTTATATCATTTTGTCCCAGTGCTGGTCACTGAGCACTACAAAGCATTTTCATAATACACGAAACACAAAGTTGTAATGACAGAACTGCCAAATAAAGAAAATTGACAGACGAAATTATTTGTATTTCTTGTAAAATTATTACCTTTTACTACTATCATTATTATTGTAAATTAGATATCGCATTTCCTTTTCTGAGGCTGTCAACACAATAGTGGCCTAGATGTATCAAGATAGCTTATTTATGTACATTTATCATATATTTTGTCTTCTCCATGAGTGAACAAGCCTTCGCTGAGCTTCCCATATATCCCCGTGTGATCGTCTAAACAAGCTATATTTAGAAGCTTGTGAAGTGATTTTATGGTTTATTAATGTCATTTACTGTATATTGGATGGTGTTATCTTCAGGTCCTGTATTTTGATATTAAGATTCTTGAAATGCAGATGAGGTTTGGATTGTGCCCTACGTGAATGCCACCTTGTTTATTCGTACTATTATCCTTTCTCTGTCTGGTGGCTGTCAGCCAGAAAAAAAAGGACATAAGCAACGACACCTGGGTGGTGTTTCACGCCAACTATTCCATTGCCCTGTATTTATAAAAATACTAGCTGATGTACCCGTGCTTCGCTACGGCATTCTCCATCGCATACAGAATTCTAGGTTAGGTAGTGTACACGTTGTGAATAAGATTGTATTAAACTGCATAGCTCTTAACGTTACCCTAGAAACGTGATGGGGAAGTCTCCAAATGTTTTTTATACGAAGACTGGGTTAGGGAATTTTCATTGTAACAGTAGGCCCTCTTGCCTACTATCAGTCACAATCAAGTTAATTTTCATTATAATGGCTGACTCTCCCTCTCTACCTGCATTTCCACATCCTCAAAAAGAATGCCATAATGGTTTTCCCAACTGAAATCAACACAGGCCATTACAATGACGCCAGTACGAATTTTGCGATTAAAAGCAATTCTCTCATATGAAAAACCACACATTTTCTCACTTTTAACGGACAGTATTACGCTGCCGATCTAACAGTCCAAAGTTGCAGAGCTGGATTGACCAGGCCGCAGACAGCCGTGATCTGTGAACACTCTTCTTTTTTTTTTTCAGCTGGGGTGGGTAGGGGGGTCGAATAGTGGAAAGTCCCAGAGCAAAAAGGATGCCCTTTTACTAATCTGTTTTCTAGGAGTACCCAATGAGTCAGAAAATCTCAATTCACTACACTGGTGGCAGAAAAATCTTGACTTGGAGGCAAATTTTTCCTCCAAGCCAGAGGAGAAACACCCTCTTCACTGCTAATTTGGAATAAAATGAATGTAGATTTTAATAAAAGTGAAGAGGAAGAAGCTTTTCTTAAGAAACGGCTCTTTTCAGGGTAGAATTTTGAGTTATTTAGTGAATTGTGGTGCTATAATTTGGAATAGGCCTCAATTATAATTCTAGACCAAGTCCTATTACTAAGTGAGCCTCTGCCTTAAAGGTGCACACTGCTCATTCAAAACAGCGTGTCAGAGTAGGGATTGAATAGCTGGAATACTATGATGAAACAGTGTGTTTCGTACCAGCAGTATCAGAAAATGTATGAACAAGAGGAATGGCATGCTAAAGAAGAAAGTTTTCTAACTCCCCAGCTATTTCCCGACAATATTCAGTCAGGCTGTTAAAACTCGGTATGCAGCAGTAATCCCATCTATCGGAGTTGAGTGGCAGCATAAGAGACAAATAACATCTCAACAAACATTGGTCAACGTAATGTTATTGTTGATCAATGTTATGCGCTTTTGATATTGTAGGCCTTCACATCTAGTTTTTTTCCGACTCTGAAATACCACTCTTATCACAGTCGGTAGTGTAAAACAGAATAAAAAACGAATGATCGGAAATTATATTCTCTATAACTTTTATTATGTAGTATTCGATAGGACCATTAATAATATAAATATTTGAGAATTTTAGGTCTTCCCCTAAACTACCATTTCACTCAGCCTGAATAAAATGATTTATAGCCTAGATTGTAGTGGCTCATCACCCGACTTTACATACCAATTTTCATTAAATTCTCTTCAGCTGTTTTCTCGTGATGCATGTACATACAGACAGACAGACAGACAGACAGAAATTAAGGAAAAGTAAAAGGTGCATTTCGTTGTTACTGTGGACATGAACGATACAGAAATACCATTCTTTTAAAATTCGGAGCAATGTACAGACAAAACTGTTATTTTATATACTGTATATAGATATATTTTGTTATACAGAAGCAGCTCTACCCTTGACTCAGCCCAGCCGGTTGAACAAGCAGGATTCCGCAGCAGCTTCAGCACAATGGACCACATTCTGGCTCTGCGTGAAGTGATTAGCAAAGCAAATGAATACCAGATGCCTCTGTGCATAGCATTTGTCGATTTGATTTGATTCAATCAGCCATTCAGCTATCTTATAAGCCTTAGATGAGCAGGGCGATGAAGTGGCTTATATGAGTTCTCAATAACATCTACAAGACCTCTTCAGCCTTTTTTAACGTCGGTGAAGCATCTTCAGAATTCCCTGTCTGAAGAGGTGTTAAACAAGGTGATCCAATCTCTCCAAAGCTGTTCTCAGCTGTATTGGAGATGGCAATGTCGAAGTTAAATTGGGAAGGAAAGCGTATAAGGATCAACGGCAGAAGGCTTAACAACTTGAGATTTGCTGACATTGCATTACTGGCAAATGACAATGACTAACTCCAGGCATTAGTTACTGATCTTGCAATGGAATGTGAGTCAGTCGGCTTGAAGATGAACCTTTCTAAAACAAAAGTCATGTCCAACAAGTGGGTCACAGCAGGAAATGTGAACATCAACAAATCTCCGTTAGAGGTCAATGAATATATCTGAGCCAGTTGATGAATATGAAAGGTGATATAAGACCAGAAATTTTTTGACACATTAAGCTAGGATGGCAGGCGTATGGAAGAAACTCAACTGTCTTTAGATCAAATATGCCAGTAAATCTGAAGAAAATAGTATGATCAGTGCATTCTACCTGTGCTGACTTATGGCTGTGAGACCTGGACACTGAACGAATTCACGAAAGGGAAAATTAGGACAGCGCAGAGAGGCATGGAAAGGTCAATGCTGGATTTTACAAGGAAAGATAAGAAGAGAGCAAATGACATGAGATCAGTGACATTTTCTAGGCAAGATTTGTAGATGATACCATAGTAATCAAGGATGAGAGCATTACAAATGCAGCTACCACTCTCATTAATCTAAATAACATTGACCCACATATAAAATTCACACTTGAATCCGAAACTGAACAGAAAATAAATTTTTTAGATTTAACTATTATCAGACACCCAAGCTACTTAAGATATAAGATTTTCAGAAAACCCACCCAAACAGTCATCACAATCCGTCAAGATTCTTCACACCCCCAAATTCACAAATGAGTAGCATACAACAGCATGGTATACCGAGCCTTCAGTGTTCCAATGTCTAAAAGAGACCTTAAAAATGAGTTGTACACTATTCGTAATATAGCTAAATCCAATGGATACAACAGTTTCTTTATAGAAAAAATAATAAATATAAATACCGCCCTTCTAGCACCTTGAAAAAAGATAAGAAAAACACCACCTCTCTTTCTACCTTTACCTTCAACGAACAAATCTACCAAGTCACCAACATCTTTAAAAAGCACAATGTAAAAGTAGCTTTGAAAACAAACGATAGAAACGCACAAATCTTACGTAATGCCACATCCATAAACAAGTTCAGTAGTTATTCAAAATCAGGAGTATACAGGATCATTTGCAGTTGTAATTCTTGCGTAGGACAGACCGGGAGAAATTTTAATATAAGGTATTCGGAACACGTCAATGCCTTAAAATACAATAAATTTTCAGCTGTAGGACAGCACATGCATGACTATAATCACAAATTCACAGACATAAAACAAGATACGGAAATTCTCAAAATCATCAACAAAGGACCCCTCCTTAACATTACCGAAAGCTGCTTCATACATTTAGATCAATATTTCAACCCAAATCATAATGAAATTTCAGAAAAGCCAAATATCCTTTTTGGCCTTCTAATTCCCATTTTCAGTAATGTCAAACCAACCAGTCATAATTCAGTTTTTCATAATATTCACAGCACCTTTCCTCAACACCCATCCTTCAGCCCCACCTTTATGCCCACTTCCCCTCCCCCCTTCTTCCTTTTCATTTAATAATAATAATGCAAATTGCTTAACGTCCCACTAACTACTTTTACGGTTTTCGGAGACGCCGAGGTGCCGGAATTTTGTCCCGCAGGAGTTCTTTTACGTGCCAGTAAATCTACCGACACGAGGCTGACATATTTGAGCACCTTCAAATATCGCCGGACTGAGCCAGGATCGAACCTGCCAAGTTGGGGTCAGAAGGCCAGCGCCTCAACCGTCTGAGCCACTCAGCCCGGCTCCTTTTCATTTGAATCTCCCAACAGTTAGTCTGAAGCGCACACAACAATAGGCCACACACCTCAAGCTGTATTGAGAGGTAAGTTTCATATAACCTATGCCATCTAACACATTCTCTCATTCAATTCATTAATTTAATTCCATCTAATTTATTCAGGTTAACTTCATGGGCACCGCAATGAATTGCAAATTTTATACCGAGCACAATGTATCTGTGTTAACCACATCTTCATGTGCCGTCCTGACAATGTCCAACAACATTTCAGCATGATTCAACAAGCACCACGAGAGCATCTCATTTTATTACCTTGATTGATGATGAAACAACATCGAACAGATCTCTGTCAGCTAATGGTTATTTACAGTGTTGTCCAATGGCTTGCATATGACTAACACCACTCAAATAGATTGGGTGATGAACTATGGGATCAACTTTTACCAGTTCCCATTTACTATTGAATTATTAATGATTAGATGTTCTGTGTATATAAATTAATGCTTGAAATATTCTCAATGATGAGCATACTCAAGAAGTTAGAACCTAGTTTATTTTCAAATTTAATCATAATTTCATCCCAGTTTTTTAATGTCAATTTGTATATATTTGTTTCATTTGTTTTATGTCAATTGTGTGCATGTACATTTGTTTAGTTATTAGATGTTTTACATTAAGGCTGAAGATGGCCAGCCCCGGCCGAAACTAGTCCCTAATTAATTAATTAATTAATTAATGTAATTTAGAATATTACATATTATAGTATTGAAAGGTGGATCATTACTACATTATTTTAATAATTATATTGTACATTCTTGAGAGAATAGCCACCTTAAAATGGCAATGGGCTGGACACATTGCTCGAAGGAAAGATGCCAGATGGACGAAGCTAGTGTTAGAATGGAGCCCAAGAGATCATCAAAAGCCCAGAGCAGTGTGCGAAATTGCACGGGGAGGGGAGAGAGAGGGATTTTCCCCCACCGACGATTTTACCTCAAACGTCGTCCCCCCCACTAAAATTGCCCGGGAGGATTCTTTCATTACAAAATGAGAAAAATGTAGAAAACATACAATTTATTACTGAAATTAATGATTTTTACCATACATATTTTCATAAAAACATCAGCAATAGTTCATATGACTGCCAGATCTTGAACAATAAACAATGCAGCAGTGGCAATCCGGACCTGTAGCCAATTATGCATGTTTCACTCTGACAAGTCCATCTGAAACCCGGGCAAAAATGTAAATTACTTGAAGCTCTCCTCCCTTGTCATTGCTCTAAGTAGCTCGAGCTTACACCCTCTCCATGAACTACAGGAGTGGTGTGTTTCCGATAGGTATCAATAAGACAGTGTTCACTTAAAGTGTGTACCAACTGACAAATTTGTTCAGTCAGCACTTAGCCCTGGTAGAGGAAGGTTCTACTAATAAAGCAATAAATTACGACAAATCGCAGCTCATCTGGCCTTTCTTAAGAAAGCGACTGTCTCTCATAAACTTCTCAGCTGATTGGGATAACGTTCTAATGTTTATCATTCTCATTATAACAACAAAATTCAAACAAAAAGATCTAAAATTTAGGTTTTTCTGGGGGAGGGAGTAATTAAATTACAAAGGAAATTTACCCCCCCCCCTCCCACAAAATACTGCCTGAAATAAACACTAGTAGTTAAGCCCTACGTTCCTTCTCCCCCCACCATTTCTTTCTGATTTTGCACCCTGGCCCAGAGGAAGACTGCCAGACAGATGGGACAAAGACATCAAGAGAATAGCTGGTGCTACATGGCAGAGAACTTGGAGACCATTCCACCTGGAGAGTTCCACATCATGTAATGATAGAATTGGCTGATGATATCTGCAGTGTCTATACCTTACACATTTAACATATAAACTAGGTTACGTTCCTTAATAGCTATATAGCTATATATATATAAATCCCCAATCCATCATCAAAACAGGTGTGGTGATTAAACTTCAAACCTTGAAGTCAAGATGAATGATGAGCGACATTAAAGTTACATTTTCTGGAGATAAAATAGCCCCACAACCAGATCTCCAGGTGGGGTCTAGTTTGATGCCTCAATACATGTCAAACACGGTCAAGAACCAATCCTTACTAGTGTGTACCTACAACTGTCGTTCATTGTTGGGTAATGGAAGGCTTGAAGACATTGAGGAGAAATGAAAAAAATCATCAATTGGAATATAGTGGGTTTAAGCCAAGTTTGTTGCAAAGGTGAAAACTGCTTGCAACTGAAGTCCTAGTAACTTGTTCCATTACTGCGGAGAACTAGATGGAAAAATGATCGAGCTGCCCATGCGGTTAGAGGCGCGTGGCTGTGAGCTTGCATTCAGAAGATAGTGGGTTCAAACCCCACTGTTGGCAGCCCTGAAGATAGTTTTTCATGGTTTCCCATTTTCACACCAGGCAAATGTTGGGACTTTACCTTAATCAAGACCACGGCAGATTCCTTCCCACTCCTAGCCCTTTCCTATGCCATCGTCGCCATAAGACCAACCTGTGTTGGTGCATCGTAAAGCAAATTGCTTTAAAAAAAAAAAAAAAGAGAGAAAGAAAGAAATGGAATTCTGTGTATGATTAACAAAAGCATCACTGGCAAAGTCATTATTTGAAGGAACTTCCAGTAGAGTTGCTTGTTTAATTCTAAGCCTTCATCGCCATAAGACCTATCTGTGTCTGTGAGACGTAAAGCCACTAGCAAAAACAAAAATCCTAAGCCTGTCAAATATGTACAAAATCCACATGATTGAAGTTCATGCACTCACATCAAGCCACTGAATGATGAGTTTGAGTTCTTCTATGAAGACCTCTATAAGGAAGGACTGTCTCTTCAAATTGGTAATGGGCAATTTTAATGCTAAGGTTGGTACATATGAACAAGGCAATACCATTGTGGGAAAGTATGGTAGTGATGTCAGGAATGAAAGAGTGAATGACTGGTCCAGTTTGCAGAGTGTGTGAAGATGCCCATCATGAACACCTACTTCTAGCTGGTAATGGACATAGAGGCCAAACGTTTTGAAGTTACCAAAGAAATTGATTTCATTCTCTCACTCCTCATACCGTGAAAGTGTACTGAAAATGTTCAACTCTGGCAGTGACCACTGTCTGGTCTGAAGCCATACTGCACTTCTCTCAGACCTCCTACTTTAGCTTGAATCAGTTTCTCTAGAATATTTTCAAAAATCTCTGCACGGCGCATTAGAGGGACTCCCTGATAGTCTTTACGCTCCCTTCTACTCTCTTTCATGTAGATAAGTACAATTACAGGTATTCTCTTATCCCAGTGTTCTAGCGAAAGAGAGGAGTACAGCAATTGATCTTAAAAACCTGTAAACAAACAGAGAATAATTCCAACAGGCTCTTAAGAGAAAACTGAATGATATCAAAGATGATCTAGCTGAAGTGTTAACTACAGACTGCCAGTTTCTTAAATGGTTCATGAATTATTAGAGGTGGACATTGTCGGTGAATAAACCTGTATGATTTGTTAACTGTAGACAGGATGTACACCTACCTGGATACCTCGCAATTGTTGTCGACATGGTAGCTTCTTGTGATGCAGATTGGACCAGAAGTGTTCCTTGTGACTTCCCCTTCAGTTTTTAGGTGCTGTATTTCTGCCAACGTATTTTACCTCTTTTGAACAAGCAACACAACACACTGCTATATGGCATGTTGTGTTTCGGACATAGTCTTAAAGTTGCTGCGTACTATTAGACAATTACACGTTGCACCATCATATACCGAAGTACCTAATTGCACGACACAAATACTCTATATAATATTCTGAGGAATTATTTCCTTCATCACCATAATGCACTGGTCAAACTGATACTAAATATGGGGTCTGATAAATTATGAGTGATGACCTTGTACACCCATAATAGCCATTAATTTCTGTACTCGTTCAAGTACAATGCAAGAATGCGTATCCTTTATAATTATGTTATACTGCATCAGTAAAAGACCTCAGTAGAAATGAATAGCCTAGTCACTTGCTGACACACATTTACGGAATGGAGAAGGCCTAGATTTGGTTATTCGCATAACTGGCACAAACAACATTCAGCTTCGTCTACCTTATACCTGTAGACCTACAACATGCTGTTCGCCGCACAATGCGGAGACAACGCTTTTGAGAAACAGGTGCTCAAGACCCCATCTCCGACTGCCCATCACTCACTACATCATGTGCCTTTTCAATATCCAAGGACCCCATCAGTAGCTGTTTACCGTAAATGCAGTCCGGCTCCATGGCTAAATGGTTAGCGTGCTGGCCTTTGGTCTCACGGGTCCCGGGTTCGATTCCCGGCAGGGTAGGGAATTTTAACCATAATTGGTTAATTTCGCTGGCACGGGGGCTGGGTGTATGTGTCGTCTTCATCATCATTTCATCCTCATCACGATGCGCAGGTCGCCTACGGGTGTCAAATCAAAAGACCTGCACCTGGCGAGCCGAACTTGTCCTTGGACACTCCCGGCACTAAAAGCCATACGCCATTTCCATTTCATTACCGTAAATGCAATTCTTGCAGCTGCCTTACTACAAAGATGAGCTCTACTGTGGATCTTCCTGGTCTGAAGCCATACTGCACTCTCTCAGACCTCCTACTTTAGCTTGAATCAGTTTCTCTAGAATATTTTCAAAAATCTCTGCACGGCGCATTAGAGGGACTCCCTGATAGTCTTTAAGCTCCCTTCTACTCTCTTTCTTGAAGATTACAGGTATTCTCTTATCCCAGTGTTCTGGTTCTGCCATAAAAAAGAAACACTTTGCATTGACCTAAAAAAGCAGTTATAGATTTTTTTAGGCAATTGATAAATAGGCCAATAGTAAGTGGAGTGATTCATTTGTAACTAGTGTAGTGTATTTTATATTCCGATGGAGTAAAGTGTATAGCTGGTAAGTATTCTTATTTTAGTCTTGCCCCGCGGTGTAGGGGGCAATGCGTCCGCCTGTCACCTGGTAGCCCCGGGTTTGATTTCGAGCTGGGTCAGGGATTTTTAATTGTAAATGATTAATATCCCTGGCCTGGGTGTTTGTGTCGTCCTCAACGTCCCTTTCCTTGCATTCAACACTTTACACTTCCGCCATTTACAAAAACACACGCAGGGTCCTCACATATGGTGCAAGTAGGGGCAAAAGATCTTTCCAGGTCGATCCCCCGAATAGCATAAAACAAATTCTTAGTTCAACATTTCTACACCTGGCAAAGTAATTTAGATATACAGTAAAACCTTGTTAACAAATCTAAGGGAACAAAAAATCAAGAGTTCGTATTAAACAAATATCTTTTTTTGCTATTTTGCTTTACGTCACACCAGCACACATGTCTTACAGCGACGATGGAATAGGAAAGGCCTAGGAAGTGGAAGGAAGCGGCCGTGGCCTTAATTAAAGTACAGCCCTGGCATTTGCCTGGTGTGAAAATGGGAAACCACGGAAAACCATCTTCAGGGCTGCCGACAGTGGGGCTCGAACCCACTATCTCCTGATTACTGGATACTGGCCGCACTTAAGAGACTGCAGCTATCGAGCTCGGTTAAACAAATATCACTTTACAGTACATTATTATAGAGTAGCCTACTGGTGAATTGTATGGCAGATGACACTACATAAATAACTGTTAAGGTACTCAATTAAGTTTTGGGAGAAAAATTCAAGTGTGCATTGCTGTTGCTCACAGTAATGAAAGTGCCTTGCTGCTCATGGACAGCTGTAATCCTAGCTTCAGTAAACTCAGCCGTGACTAGATATCACAGTAAACTATTTTAAAATATTCAAGGTGGCTGAAGTTCCCTAGGTGGAATTAAATCGTCCTGATCACTACTACTATCTCAAACAATATCAACTGTTTATCTTCATTAATATCTGGCTCCATGGCTAAATGGTTAGCGTGTTGGCCTTTGGCTCAGGGGGTCCCGTATTTGATTCCCGGCTGGGTCGGGGATTTTAACTTTCATTGGTTAATTTGGATAGGGGGCTGGGTGTGTGTGCCGTTTTCAGTATTAGAATTCATCGTAGGTAGGGCCCCATTCTGAGACGCGCAGAACGTGTATACGGCGTAAACTCAAAGGACCTGTATCAGGCCTCTTTGGAGGCCACACGCATTAATTAATTCAATACTGTAGTGTTTTCCTTACATTTAATGTGCACATTATTGAAATGAGATTTTAGGGTAAGAATACAGGCTGATCTTTTACTAATGTTCATTGCACAAAGAAATGTTGATGTTAACCTACTTGCCTGTAGCTAAACATCCAAATAAACAATTATTTACTTTCAACTATATGCATTCCTGACAGAAACAATTTAACATGAACCACCAACACTATTTATTGTGTTTGAGATATAATGATGCAGTGAGCTAAAGAAAGAGTTCATAGCTCATTTTAACCAAAATTATTGTAAACCAAGGAAATCTTCCACAAGAAGAAATAAATTCTCTGTTGGGACCAAAATGTTGTTCATGTTAACCAACTTCTCCATTTTTTTATTTTAAAAATTTACAATTGCCTTTATATCAAACTGACACAGATATGTCTTATGGTGACGATGGGATAGGAGTGGAAAGGAAGAAACCGTGGCCTTAATTAAGGTACAGCCCCAACATTTGCCTGGTGTTAAAATGGGAAACCATGGAAAACCATCTTCACGGCTACCAACAGTGGGGTTTGAACCTACTATTCGCAAATGCAAGCTCACAGCCGTGTGCCCTTAAATGCACGGCCAACTTGCTCGATCCAAATTTTCATCTTAGGCGAATTTGTGTTCATGCATGTTACGTTATAGTATATCTTCTTGTTCTCCTGCCCAGTCATTTGTCACTGGCTACTTCCGATGTACCACGGTTAAGCTAGTGGGGAGAAGTATGTGCCCCACCAACAACCGCAGTATACTGGCACGAGTCACTTCCCCTAATATACAATGCAACCATTAAGACAAAGATTGTTCCAAGTGTCCATTGCCTTGTTCAATACATTTCACACAACGAATTACAAGATATACAAATATGGAACAATAAAGATTTATCTTTGATAATAGGATGAAGTGTATTTTGAATGGATATTCTCAGTTCATCTAAATTTCTTGGCAATATGGAAAACACCACATTCTTCCAGTGACTAAAATCACGAGTCTGGCGGCTTCTGCTCTACTCCACAAGTGTTGTCCAAAAGGTTGCAGACGTTCAGTTCAGAGTGGGGTGCAACTCCATCTTGTTGCTAATGAAATGCTGAATGTGGATGGTTTGCAGTTTAAGTACTACGAAGTTTTGCAGCATTTCTATATAAGCTACTGAAGTAACTATTTCTTGAAAAAAAAAAAAAAAGAGGTCCTCTTAACCCAATTTCTCCATTATCGAACAGGGGTTTTTTTCAGACCAATAAACACAATTATGGTAATGAACACGTCCAGTTAGTTTGAAGATTGTTTCATTCTGGATTACAAACAACTCGCAGAACTCAAGTCTTCTGCCTTGATCATCTTCATGCAATGCGTGAAGTAATTT
This sequence comes from Anabrus simplex, assembly GCF_040414725.1. Taxonomy (NCBI): domain Eukaryota; kingdom Metazoa; phylum Arthropoda; class Insecta; order Orthoptera; family Tettigoniidae; genus Anabrus; species Anabrus simplex. The sequence continues at coordinate 672,245,734 of NC_090265.1, forward strand.
TGGGCAAAAAAAAAAAAAAGCTTGAATTTTATATCTTTCAGGATTCCCTGCAGGCTCCTTACAGATATGCCTAACTGAACTGATGCCTTCCTCGTTGACTAATGAGGACTTTCTACTTTCTCTTTGTCATACTTCAATCATAATTTAAACATGTAAACTTGAGTGCCATTGTAAAGATTATTTCAATATACAACAGAACAAAACATGGATTCCACTCAATAACAACAGCTGACTCACGACTGACAAATGAATGTGTTTAAATACTGTTGCCAACTATTTAGGTTTAATTCGGTAACAATGTCTCATCTCCATACTAATTACTGTGTAAGGGGAAACTGACCTTAGTACAACCTTTTACATACATACAAGTAAAAACCATCTTGCTCAAGATCTTCTGGTGTTTGAGAATTTTGGCCCAAGAAAGTACTCGTCTTAACCCTCCAATACTCACATGGGTTAATAAATTATCCCAACCCTTGGAAAACGAATGCTTTTTCTCTCATGGACTGTACCCTGTGCTGCTGTGTACCTTTCAAGGACTCTGTGCAGCGACTCCTGAGCTGTGTGTCATAAATCTTCATGCATAAGTACATTTCCGGCAGTGAGACAGAGCTGACTGGGGGTAACATCTTGCCCGATGCAAGCACTGGCGAAAGTAAATGTGCAGACTCAGGTTTTGTAAATTTTCATTCTTGCATGTGTTTTTGTTGTGAGAACGTTTAGTTGCTTCAGTGTAAACAGTAAATATGAGTCATGATATAACCAGGAACATTAGCAAGGACCAGGAACAAATTCATCAACTCCTTTCTGAATTATCTGATGAAGAATTAGTGGATCCAGAAGACTACAGCAAAGAGGACAACATAGAAATATCAGAGCATAATTCACTTTCAGAACAGGACATTAGTGACTTACCTAAGGAGGACTGTGCCAATACATCAGGGAGTAAAAATGATGTATCAAACAGGCCCTGCCACAATTATGTTTATGGACATGATGGCATGACCAAATGGAGCACCATAGTGTCTCTTAAAAACACTCGTACCTACAACAAAGTTTCATTTTACTTGCCTGGTTCCAGGCTGAAAACACGTGGCATTACGAATCCGATGACTATTTTTTTATTGATGAAAGCATTATATGAATAGTAGTTTTTCCTACGAACATTTTCATATAAAGAATGGTAATGAGGTTTACAAGAGACAGAGATGCCAAACCAACCTAAGGAGAAGTAGTATAGGCTTTAATTGGTCTACTATTATTAGCCAGTGTAAACAAGTCAGGCTCTCAAAAGATAGTTGATTTGTGGGACACTAATGGGTTTGGTGTGGAAATTTTCCACACTACATCTTACAACCTATTCCGCTTTTTGGCAAGATATCTGAGATTTGACGAGATCGAGATGATCGATGTCAAACTGACTGCAATTAGGGAAATATTTCTAGAAAACCCCACGCGAGTACTGGAGGGTTATGACCAGGAGTACATTTTTAGCCTAAAACTCTTAAAACACCAGAAGCTACGAATCTCGAGCAAGATATTTACATGTGTGTGTACAAGATAGATCAGTGGTGTACGGGTAGCATGTCTGCCTCTTACTCGGAGACCCCGGGTTAGATTCTGAGGGCTGATTCCAGGTCCACTCAGCCTATGTGATTACAACTGAGGAGCCATCGGAGAAAGCCAAGAATACTGGCCGAGAGGATCCGTTGTGCTGACCACACGACACCTTGTAATCTGTAAGCCTTCAGGCTGAGCAGCGGTCACTTCGTAGGCCAATGCCCTTCCAGGGCTGTTGCGCCATGGGGTTTGCTTTGGTATGTACAAGATTGTGCAAAGGTCAGTTTCCCTGTATGCAGTAACTGGTATGGAGACAAGACATCCACACCATTCAAACACCGCTCGCGCACAACAATGTGATAAGCGAAACATTTAAACTCTGAAGTAACTCGTGCAATTATGGTGACAATGAAGATTTTTCATTTAGCGGTAAATAATTTACAGTATTTACATTTTAATTTGGAACACACAACAACTCAAACATTAATATTACATAAACTAAGCAAGTTGGTCATGCGGTTAGGAACACAGCTGTGAGCTTGCATTCGGGAGATAGTGAGTTCAAACACCAGTCGGCAGCCCTGATGATGGTTTTCCGTGGTTTCCCATTTTTACACCAGGTAAATGCTGGGGCTATACCGTAAGACCATGGCCGCTTCCTTCTTACTCCTAGCCCTTTCCTATCCCATCATCGTCACAAGACCTATGTCAGTGCGACGTAAAGTAACTTGAAATATTATGTAACTAGCACATATCTAGGTTATGATACTGGAGCGGCCAGCAAAAACGGCCAGGCGGTGCAGCCATTAGAAAGGTCCTAGGGAGAACACTGCATTGCCATTGGCTGAAATTTATACAATGTGGCATCTCTCCCAGAATTGAATACAGATAGATGTCATAGATGTTGCCATCAGATTACTGGAGCTGCTTTTTTGTACAAGTCGCAATCTTACATGTGACAACTGGTGATGTTCTGTGAAAAGGATTAACCATTTTTAGAACACTCAGGAAAAATAAGAGGGGAATTCCACCTGATCTTCTACAGAAAGAGTAGCAAGTTTTGTATTTTGTGATGAAAGCACTCTCGTAGCATACGCACCCAAGAAAAACACTTTCTACAGACAGCATGATGAAGATGAATGCCACAGAGAAGAGTAGCGTCTGCAGAGAAACAGTCGCCATAGTTACGTATCTATTTCTCTAGTAATAATGGTATTTATCAATTTACCACTATTTTACTGTTGATCTGCGGGAAAGCAATTATTTTCCTCCATTCAGGACAAAAATTACAATGAAATTTCATGGATACGATTTGTTCACATAACCCCCTAGCATTCATAATGGACATCTCTTTTCTACCAACATTTTAAGGTAACATTTATATATATTTACTGGTGAAGTGATGTGTTTGTATGCTGGAGTGTGTTAACTAGAGGGCTACTTTTTGCTGCCTTTGACTCTAGGGGATGCTAGAGGCCTGTTGGCTGCTTTGCGGCCCTAACCTGGGGGCTACCCCTATGACCCTTCTTTGCCTGCCACATCCAGCCCGATCTTTCGTGAAGACTCAATGGAAGGAATGGAAGCTTTACTCCTTTCTCCTAGTAGTCATATGAGTTAAAGATTGTTATAATTCACCTTTCCAAATAGTGTGATGGTGAAACTTCCATACCTGGTGGGCAAGAGATCGGTCAGAGATTAAACATGGCATGTTTGGTCAGTATCACTGGTAATAAACAGGGTTACCAACGTCTGAGAGAAGACCACTGGTGTGGATGGGTTAGAATATGGACCGGACAAGACTAATGGTCTGGGAGCAAACAATGGAGGTGTGGGGAGCAAAAGCCCACAAGCGTCTGTCATCGATAGAGCACTTGCAAACAGTACATGCTACGACAGTTTTGCAGTTCTCTAAGTTTTACCTAATGTGGCAACCCTGTACCTGGACATAATGCAAGCTCTATCAGAGATGGTACTAAATCTGGCCAGCCAATGGGAACACAGCAAACGATTGCATTTAGCTGATTTATACAGTCTGTTTTAATTCTTCTATATCAGCAAAAATACTTCCATGGGTGGGATGGTGGGTCCCTGGCAAGCATGAAGGATCTCTCCTATCTAATATTTAAGGTATCACTGCATATCATTTTTATGTGCTTTTTTCTTCTTCCTAAATATGCTTGCCGGTTAGAGAAGCACCACTAACATCATTTACAGTGGGAAGCAATTTGTTAAATTTAGCCGCCTTTCCTAAAGCACTTTAAAAATTTAGACGACATAGAAGGCATTTTCAAAATGGATATGGTAAATATTCAGCTTTGGACTTTGTTAGACTTCTGGCACTTCTACACAGTTATCTGGCTACCAGAAGACATGTTTAGTAGCGGTGATTACTGTCCATAAAAACTACAAAGAACAGTGAAAACTAGTAGAACGCCTTCCATCTGTTTGGAAATCCATATAACTTTACATCCCGCAGCCCAACGTTGGAATTCCTTTTAGAGGAGAGATGTGTTCATTGCAATGTCCAGGAACCCACCATCCCGCCCCCACAAGTATATTTACTTTTATAACCTAATAAAGAGCAGCAGCTGCCATCGTCCATGGCTAACGTAGCTTCTTGCGTTCTCATTGGTCAACGGTGAACGGAATGTGACGTCATTGCCATCAATGCTGATAAATACATTGCGTTACCAACCCCGGCTGAATAAAAGCACAAACAAAAAACACCATGTAAAGTAACAATGCGGCTTGTAACAATGGTCTTGTCCAGATCCTATCCTAACCGTCCGCATGGCAAGAAAAGTCCAGACCAATGGTCTTGACCAGGTCTTAATCCTAACCGTCCACACAGCAAGAACCAGTCCAGACAAATCGTGTTTCCACACGAAACTAGGGGCCTAGGGCCGCTTCTAATGGTCCAGACCAAGGGTCTTGTCCATGGCAAGAATCCTAACCAATCGTCTTCCGTCCAGACCAATCGTGTTCCCTCATGAAACTAGGGGCCTAGGGCCGCTTCTAACCGTCCAGACCAAGGGTCTTGTCCAGATCCTATCCTAACCGTCTGCACAGCAAGAACCACTACCAGCTATTGAAGCACCTCACTCATTAGTTCCTCAGTAGAGGTTAGCAGCTCTGTGCACCGCTTCACAACATCCCTTCCGAGAAGGCCGCGAGCGTGTAAACAAACGACAGTCGTTCTGCACGCAGCTGAATGTAGCGAGTACCGGTACTGGGCTGCGAGAAGTAATGATTGGAGATCAACTTATGAACACAAGGTGATACTTAAAATGCCTTGAACTATGGATAAAAACATATTCTACCTACAATAAAACCATCCAACCTGATGTCTTTTGTGTTATGCCGGAATGTTATCCTTGAATATACTGGCAAGTAAACGTTGCAAATACTTCGATGATTAAATAAACAATCATATTACACACAACATAGCCTGTAAATCCTTGAATGAATGATGATAATTAGAATAAATGTGATTTACTGAACAGCATACGTAATACCTGCAAGTTACATTGAGTAGGAAGGAGTCGACAATTCAGATTATGTTCGCACATATCACAAGAAGAAATATCACAGGTTATCGTACATATAGCTTTTAAATCAGTTGTCTGTTCACTTCTCAACTGGATAATATTTAACGTCCACTACCTGTTTCTCACAACATATAAAACCACAGAACATAGCTTCATGGAATATGATACTCAATCTTTCATTTCACCCTCCTCATCCTCCTCTTCAACTCCGCGAATGTAAAGGACGTTGTTACACCTTATTAAAACCTCTCCCAAATTCCCCGTCGGCGAACCATCGATGTGTTCCTCTGTGTTTGCTAGCTGCAGGTTCATATATCCATCAACTGAAACCAGGTAGCCTTTATACTCGTGCCCCCATTTCAATTTAACCATAACTGGCTTCCCAGTCAAACTATTCAGGAAAGGTTTAGGGTTAATGGGCATCGCCGCAGCCATGGTGAAACTGCAATCAAAATTATTACACATGTAATTATTATTTCACTAAATTCAGAAATATATCAATAAATCTCAATTAGAAAAGGTCTTCGTTCAACTTACGTCAAATATTATAGCAAACGTAGATAAAATAAAACACGAATTCACGACAAATCACCAGTACGAACGCGTTCGGAGAAGCCAAGCGTGTACCTGCTTGCCAAAGACCGCCAAAGACAATCAAAATACATGATTTTTTGCCAAAGAGTTTACAAAGGAGATGACACGCTTCTCGCAATTTATTTGCAGTCCCTGTAACATAATGTTATCAAATAGCCCAATTCTCAGAAGTTTGGTTATCTTTTGTCATGAAGGAATGTATTCTATGGAGATGCTTCTGCCTTGCAAATTTGAAATCGCCATGAAAACGCCTTGTGATGGAGCTTAGCCAACAAGTAATGAACAGCCTGACCAATAGCAATAGCACCCTGCAGCTACTGCCCTGTTATACTGTTATGTTTTCCGCTAGAGGCGCTGCAATACAACCTCGCGTTACAGTGAATCTATATGTACATACAGTGCGGCCAAGTCCAGTCCAGCCGCCATGTTTTAGCCATGTACTCAATCAGCTGATAGATGAAGGAGAGTGATATTATTACTGTTTCAATAAAGAATGGACTAGTTCAATGTTTCAAGATGTTATTTATTTTGCTGATACTATGTGTATATAGGTCTATCAGTATTTGTCATATTCAGAGTCTGACTAGATTAGATTTTGCAAGTTGCTTTACGTCGCACCGACACAGATAAGTCTTACGGCGACGATGGATAGGAAAGGGCTAGAAGTGGGAAGGACACGGCCGTGGCCTTAATTAAGGTACAGCCCCAGAATTTGCCTGGTGTGAAAATGGGAAAAAAGGGAAAACCATCTTCAGGGCTGCCGACAGTGGGATTTAAACATGGTATATAACTCACAATTAATTAAGAGGTTAGAAATTCTGTGTTGTACCTAGGCCCATAATAATATTTATATTATAATACATGTGGCATAAAATAGTATAGTAGTATTGAATACTATATGTGATGATTGTAAAGTTAGCTTACATTTAAATTTAAAAAATCAACATTACCATACTCCAGGCTACATGGTTTTACATATCAGAATGTACAACGCAGTATCATCACACTATACATAGAAATGTACTTCTTATGTAAGACTTATCGGTATGCAGGCTATATAATTTTAACACGCAGAAGATAGAAAATAATATGATTAGTTAACCGATGGGTAGACAAAATTGTATTACCTAGTTCCATATTTATGTTAACACAATATACTGTACCATTCTACTCGTTGTACTAATAAAAAAAAAATTAAAAAAACGAAAACCTGCTAATATTTAGTGGTGAAAACAAGCAACTGTCGTGGTCCCAAAATAGTTGTGTATAGTGTTCTGTTAACGACGGCTACGGTTTGATCCCCGCAATGAGCAATTAAATATTGGTATCACTATACAGTATCCAGTAGTTTGAGAAAATACTACTTGTTGCTCAGTGAAACAAGCAGTTATCGTAACTCCGGAAGGTAGGCTGCTTGTATTCAGGACTCGGTTACCGACCACCCGCGGTTCGATCCCCGTGATATGCGACTAATCGGTGCCCTGGTTCGGTTAGTGCTGGTAGATATCCGCTGTATTTTAAACATTCTATTTGCTACTATCGGTTTTGCTAATACATTGTTATTGTTATCATTACTTTCTTTTTCTACCGCTCTTCCCACAACTATGGGGTTGTGGGTACGAACTGCGTCACACATGTGGATTTGGCCCTTTTTAATGGCTGGATGCCCTTCCTGACGCCAATCCTCTATGGAGGGATGTAATCAATATCGCGTGTTTCTGTGGTGGTTTTTAGTATGGTGTGTTATCTGAGTATGAAGAGGAGAGTGTTGGGACAAACCAGTCCCCAAGCCCGAGTTATTAAAATACCCCACCCGTCCGAGAATCGAACCCGGGACCCTCTGAATCGAAGGGCAGTACGCTGACCAATCAGCCACGGAGTCGAACTATTATTGTTATATTCAGTGGCATGCGGTGAATATATTCATCACCCCAGTTGCAAAAAAGTTTTTGAAATACACTGACTGACAGAGCAAATGCAACACCAAGAAGGAGTGGTTCGAAAGGGATGAAAGTTGGGAAAAAAACAGAGACGGCACGGACGAATAATTGATGTTTATTTCAAACCGATATGCAGGTTACACAATGCGCACGGCATCGACTCAGTAGGATGTAGGACCACCGCGAGCGGCGATGCACGCAGAAACACGTCGAGGTACAGAGTCAATAAGAGTGCGGATGGTGTCCTGAGGGATGGTTCTCCATTCTCTGTGAACCATTTGCCACAGTTGGTCGTCCGTACGAGGCTGGGGCAGAGTTTGCAAACGGCGTCCAATGAGATCCCACACGTGTTCGATTGGTGAGAGATCCGGAGAGTACGCTGGCCACGGAAGCATCTGTACACCTCGTAGAGCCTGTTGGGAGATGCGAGCAGTGTGTGGGCGGGCATTATCCTGCTGAAACAGAGCATTGGGCAGCCCCTGAAGGTACGGGAGTGCCACCGGCCGCAGCACATGCTGCACGTAGCGGTGGGCATTTAACGTGCCTTGAATACGCACTAGAGGTGACGTGGAATCATACGCAATAGCGCCCCAAACCATGATGCCGCGTTGTCTAGCGGTAGGGCGCTCCACAGTTACTGCCGGATTTGACCTTTCTCCACGCCGACGCCACACTCGTCTGCGGTGACTATCACTGACAGAACAGAAGCGTGACTCATCGGAGAACACGACGTTCCGCCATTCCCTCATCCAAGTCGCTCTAGCCCGGCACCATGCCAGGCGTGCACGTCTATGCTGTGGAGTCAATGGTAGTCTTCTGAGCGGACGCCGGGAGTGCAGGCCTCCTTCAACCAATCGACGGGAAATTGTTCTGGTCGATATTGGAACCTCTAGTGCCAGGGTGTCTTGCACATGCTGAAGAATGGCGGTTGACGTGGCGTGCGGGGCTGCCACCGCTTGGCGGCGGATGCGCCGATCCTCGCGTGCTGACGTCACTCGGGCTGCGCCTGGACCCCTCGCACGTGCCACATGTCCCTGCGCCAACCATCTTCGCCACAGGCGCTGCACCGTGGACACATCCCTATGGGTATCGGCTGCGATTTGACGAAGCGACCAACCTGCCCTTCTCAGCCCGATCACCATACCCCTCGTAAAGTCGTCTGTCTGCTGGAAATGCCTCCGTTGACGGCGGCCTAGCATTCTTAGCTATACACGTGTCCTGTGGCACACGACAACACGTTCTACAATGACTGTCGGCTGAGAAATCACGGTACGAAGTGGGCCATTCGCCAACGCCGTGTCCCATTTATCGTTCGCTACGTGCGCAGCACAGCGGCGCATTTCACATCATGAGCATACCTCAGTGACGTCAGTCTACCCTGCAATTGGCATAAAGTTCTGACCACTCCTTCTTGGTGTTGCATTTGCTCTGTCAGTCAGTGTATAAACAATCATAGCCCCACTACACTGCTGCATTTTTCGTGGAAAGGTCTGCCTGAGAAAGATCTTTCAAGAATATTTTCAATCACACGCTCGCACATATTTCCGAAGTGATATTCACGGCAGTGACGACACCATCATAACTTAATCTATAGCAGATTTTAAACAATGTACTTACAGTTTCATCCGGTGACGCTTCGTGATAGTACAGTCATGGTTTTCACAAAAATACACTCGGACTAACTATTTGTTTTTTTACTTAAAAAGCCTAATCTAAACTAATCAGCAAAAGTTAACTGGCATTTTACCGTCGTTGAAGTTTTATAGTTTCACTCGCATACTGAGTGTACGTGCATCAACAACAAACGAGGGAAAATATTTGTCACGACGTATAGCATACGTTATATTAATGAAGAATGCTACAGAACTCGCGAAGTCTTCACCTATAATCCAAGAGGAATACTACAAAAAATTCACTATATACCACCTTCACAGACAACCATTCGCGCTTAACTCTGTGTTCACATTGGGCAACCTAAATATTTTTCTGCGGCTATCGGATCACATACTCTACACGTGTCATCAATGAATTGTTCGAAAAAACTGTATACATGCCGAAACACAAGACTAAATTATATTCTATATTGCAATTGATTTCATATACTGGCTCTGTTATTAGCAAGGCGATATGCAATTGGCTATACTGTTAAGATGTTGATATTTTTCTTGTCGTCTCTAATGTCTGGCGCTGAAGACTTCGAGTGTTGCGCCGGCAAGGAAGCCAAGCTCGAAGGAGAAGCTGAACTGCGGTAGTGCGAGTGGATTGTCAAGACAGCTGTACATGGCTTGGCTTAGATGTTCGCAATTTTTTAAACATTATAAAGAGCGTTCTAAGGAATAATTAGAAAATGTGAATACAAAGTTATAATTATAATGTATGGTAAAACTCAACTTGATGCTAGGTGGCACTTATAACCACGTCCTTCCCGCGCTGGTATCTCTCCTTGGAACCACTCCTTCCTGTGCTGCTTGTCTGGATTGGTGTTGATGACTTACTTTCGTAACTGTGTCGTCGTGGCCTCCATTTCCTCTTTGATAAGCAAGACCTGCTGGGGCTGCTGCTGTAGCTGCAGTTTCTGTTTCTGCTGCTGGTGACTCAGCTGTGCCTTGCTCGTTGTCCATATCCCTGACCTTCAGCATAACTGACACATGAGGCCGTTGCTCCATCTCGCGTTGCTGGTTCACCGTCCACTGTCTGCTCCATGTGTCACCCACAAACACGAGTCTGCTTCCGCGGATATAATCTTTTAGTCCTCAATGCCGCGCTTTTTGTAAATGAAAGCGAAGCGCTTTCATATTTATCATTTCCTCTTGACCCAGTTCTTCCTTGATCCATATTTTTGATCCCTTCACCTTCTTCACAACCTCCAATATTTTCTGAGCCTTCAGGCTCGATACAATGCATACCTTGATCGGTCTCTTTGCCGTATTTTCCCCTAATCTGAATACACAATCAATGCCACTGTCATAGCATTCAACTTCCAGTTTCACTCTGATTAAGGAGAGTACTCTATCCAGCAGATCATTTGGGTTCTCTTTATCTGTCTCTACCAATACATAGATTATTATATTTCTCCTCCTCTCCGCCTTCTCTCGCATCCGTTCCTTTACTTCCATCTTTCTTAACCTTGCTTCTAATTCCAGTACTTTATTCTTCAATCAGCCATCTCGATCTTATCCTGTAACAGGTTCTCCTTGATATCATTGAGTTCTGCTTCTAAAAATGTCCTCAATTCTTTAGATTCTCTAATTTGTTCCATTATCATATACCACGTCTTGTCCACTTTCAAGACCACCTTAAGCTTCTCCATACCTTCCCAAGACAGTCCAGGCCCTGGGTTTAGTTCAATACAACCGATCACCAACAGCACCATCACCACCACTGATGTAAACAGTATCTGCATGATGTTTTGGTTATTGATTCCAGTCTGCATTGCTTTCATTTTCATTCTGCATTGCCACCTGCCCACAGCACACCCATATCGCTCTACGTTTCATTCGCATTTGCACTTCCTACACTTTATACTCGCTCAACACTATTTCGTCCTTTCACTTTGCTGTCTGAATTGCAACTGCCCATAGAAGAGTAACTCCAATCTTAGCCTACAAGTAACATAAAGCCTGCTCACAATCTCTCTCCCGAATGCAAGCTCACAGCTGTGCGCCCCTAATCATACGGCCAATTCGCTCGGTGTCTAATATTTTAACAAGTGGACTAGTTAGTGCATCTCTTACGGGAAATGTAGCACCTAAATCTGCCTGTAGTGTCTGGATGGTAACATCTAACACAACATGGGGACGCACCAACTCAAGGATTAACGCAGATGAATCGGCAGCAACCAATCCGGAGTTAGATGGATATTGTCAGGTACTATTGGAAAGCATCGAAAAGAATGCTGAAGGAGCTCCATGCGTTTCCGTGACGGGTGCTAATAATGGCAAACAATACCTGATCAAAAGTGTCCGGATACCTCTATGTAATGCGGAATTGAACCCTAGATGTTACGAGAGGCGTTCCCGCCAGTATAAAAGGAGGCTGGGAGTATAGTGATTTTAGTATAAGAGCAGCAACAGCAGAATGGGTTAGCCAGGAGAGCTCAGTGACTTCGAACGTGGACTAGTCATTGGGTGTTACCTGAGTAACAAATCCATCAGGGACACTTCAACCCTTTTTAAAGCTGCCCAAGTTGACTGTTGGTGATGTGATTGTGAAGTGAAAACGCGGAGGAGCAACCTCAGCTAAACCAAGACCAGGCAGACCTCATTTAATGAGGGCCAGGGACCGTCGAGCATTGCGGAGGGTGGTTGTAAAAAATCGCAAGAAATCAGCGGAAAGAATCACTCGTGAGTTCCATAGTGCTACCAACAGTCCAACCAGCAAAATTACTGTGCATTGGGAGTTAAAAGAAGGTGGGTGGAGGGGGTTACAATGGTCGAGCCGCTGATTATAAGCCAAGCTTATCAGTTTGAGGTGGCGTAAAAAGCGACGCCACTGGACTGTGGATGACTGGAATGGAGTGATTTGGAGTTATGAATCACGCTATATCTTGTGGCAATCCATTGGAATGGTTTGGGCTTGGCGAATGCCTGGATGACGTTACCTGCAATCATCTATGGTACCAACAGTGAAGTACAGAGGAGGTAGTGTTATGGTGTGCGGGTGTTTTTCATGGTTAGGTTGTACAGTACAGGACCAGTTAGGAGACGATGATTGCCTGTATCGGCATGACAATGCATCCTGTCATAAATCTGCATCTTTGAGGCAGTGGTTTGTGGACAGTAACGATCCTGAAATGGACTGGCCGGCCTAGAGTCCCGACTTGAACCCATTGGAACACCTTTGGGATGAGTTAGAACGTCGACTTCGCACAAGACCCTAGCATTCAACAATGAATATGTGTATTGTGTACCTTCTCTGGTTTCGGCTCTTGAGAAAGAATGGGCTGCCATTCCTCCACAGACATTCAGACATCTCATTGAAAGTGTCCTCAGCACAGTTAAAGCCGTTGTAAAGGCGACAGGTGGACCCAACCCCATGTTAAAGTGTACGGATATTTTTGATCAGGTAGGAATATTGGAGGGTATTAGTAAGAGTAAGAATTATCGCAGATTATAACTCATGTCAAGAGTGTCTTGATAAAATTGGTAGTATCCAGAGTCCATCTCCACTAACGTCATTAATAAAAACCAAATACGGAGGTGGTCTCCAGTATCCAAAGCCAGGTTTTGTTTCGCTGCTGATGAAACTAGAACAAGTAACAGATAATGATATCGGTAACGCTGGGCATTCCAAAAATAGCATACACATTAATCGAAATACCGTCGCCACACATTGCTAAAAATCCTATTCTACAGTTTGGGTGAAGTGATAATCCTGAAGAACTGAGCAGAATAATACCACAGAAGTTTCTGCGCCCCTCTGTCACTAATTTCACTAATGGTATGACAGATGAGTATCACCCAGAGTACTACTTCAGAAGAAAAACAAATTATGGGAAGGATGTATCAAGGACAATTGTTAAATTCGTTCCTTTTCAATGAAATTCTACGGTGCGGTAGTGAAAGTATCCAGTGCAAACTTTATACCTTTGTAAATGCCAGACATTAGGCCTAGTTCCGACAGTATATGCATTATTTGATGAAGAAAATCTGCAGCTGAATTGAACTCACAGGAGAAAAGGTTGAACATTTATTATTTTCTACTTTATTCGACTCAGTGACGTATAATGATGTAGCCCTACAGGGAAATGTAGTGCATATGTAAATTTGCTCCCGATAGCAATGCATGTAATGTGAGGTTGTATACCAGCGCTGCTGTGGTCGACGTGCACTGCACTGCTAGGTGACACTGTTGATGAACAGAACGCCGCGAGTCTGGCGCTAAACGCTGGCTCGGTGAGGAAAGCAACGGGAAACTACATCACTCCTCACTTCCCTAGTATGCCTCTTTAGTGATGTCTAGGCTGTTTATGACAGCTGTTGGCGGAGCTACAGAGGATCAAACCAACCTTCGGGCTGACTACCCAACATACAACATACATACTTGGTTTCTGAAAGATTATATAAATAGGAAACTGCATATAAAGGATATATTTTACACAAGTTACTTAGTTTTGTTACAGTTTCATATATTTGCAATGCTGGAGCAATTTTGGCTGTTTTGAACTAAAACACTTTTCTTTTGAGACATTTACTATATTCTGTAAGTGAAAAATGGTGGTTTACCTTTGTATATATGCATGTAGCACAGCACTGAATACTGTAAGAAAACGACAATAAACTACGAATATTTTCTTCTATATTCGGAATATATTAATTAAATTGCGAATGTAAGATGTTGTAGTGTTGTGCAATTTCAATATAAATATAATTACAACCTTGAGGATATCGAGGTCATAAGGCTCATGCTGGGTGCAAGGAGCACCATTCCTAAACTACTAAGAGTTTGAATCTGACGTTTAGCGCCACCGGCGAAAAAGGTTGACTAACGCTGCTCGAAAATGGTCTGTTGCTATGTCAACGATAACAGCGATGCCACATTTAAGGAAGCTATCGCCACGTGGGTTGGTTTGCTCTCAGTCGCTTTTGTGTTATACTTCGGAGTGGTACTGTGTTAGCTTTTGCTGCTTTATGTAATTGCGCAAGGTATTTACGTGTTTGTTTTCTGAATAATATTTTCATTATTACTTTTTTTAAAAAAATAATCAGTGGCTAGTTGTACAGTTCTATTTTGTATTAAACATGTGCATTTGTTGAGTTCATTGCCAGAAAGTGATTATTTTGTTGGTAATTATGAAATCTAAGATTTATCGGCAATGGCGTGTTCTGTTTTAAATGTTGGAATTATTAGCATGAGCTAAGGAACGGGCCAAAATTTATTGAATTACATAAAGCCTACATGTTTTTTTAAACACTGAGCCTGTATTAAAGGGTGATATGCCACAGATGGAGGTAATTATGACAACGCAGCCCACTTCGTAGTTACTGCTTTCGCCGCTCAAACGTCCGACTCCAACTCACGTGGGCCCAACTATACTTATACGTATCAGAAGAATTATTCTTTTTTTTTTACTCTGCATTGTAATTAGATTAGGTACTATATTTATGTTGTATGCTTTTTTTTTTGTCGGTTTGGCAACCTCAGTGATTTGAGGAAGAATAAATATTAATTTCTTTTTGCTATTGGCTTTACGTCGCACCGACACAGATAGGCCCTTTGTCTTATGGCGACGATGGGAGAGGAAAGGGCTAGGACTGGGAAGGAAGTGGCTGTGGCCTTAATTAAGGTACAGCTCCAACATTTGCCTGGTTTGAAAATGTGAAACCTCGGAAAAGCATCTTCAGGGCTGCCGACAGCGGGGTTCGAACCTACTATCTCCCGAATACTGGCCACACTTAAGCGACTGCAGCTATCGAGCTCGGTAAATATTAATTTATTAATTAATTCAGTGTCCTTATAATGACAAGTGTCGCATGTGCGCACCACCGTTGCCTACGGCACCACACACGCACAAGCACCTTTGTTGTGTTCTATCATCGGCCGACCCTAGCTTACTAGTTCTTTCGTACGCCACATGGTTCGCCGCTTGCAGCCTACCGCGTGGTGTAAGTGGCCTATTGCTGCTGAGTGCAGCCCTCTGACGAAGGCAATTGAAACTCACGTCTCAGCTAATATTCTCTGCAGAGTCCGCACCCTTAGGGCGCTATTAGCCGAAGGCAACTAGTTGACAGAGGATTTAAGTACCGGATGGTCGGTGGTGCAAATTGTGTATAATGGCTCAATTCACACCGGGGGATAGACACTTTACGTCTGGTGGCGTAAACACAAACTCCCTTTTTAAACCTTTTTTTAAAAATTTTGCCTTTTGGTCATAACGACCATTTAGCCAGCCACAATTTGTATGTTTCTGATTATTAATTGACTTGATGAATTGAACTTACACACTTAAGACGAACGCAAACACCCAGCCTCCAAGTCGGAGAAATTAACCAAACGAAGTTAAAATCCCTACCCGGTCGGGAATCGAACCCGGGACCCCAGGGACCAAAGGCCAGCACACTAGCCATTTAGCCATCTCCCTTTTGTTTCAACTACCAGCCACAATTTTCGTCTGGGAAGGGCATAATGATAAAATGTCTGAACTGCTACAAATCATGTGCAATCAAATGAGCTGTTAGTAAGGATGAGATGGAAGAAATGTTTGTTCATGATTTCTGATGTTTCAAAGCCAATGTTATTCAAGCAATTTATTATTACTAGTCTTGTACAAGACCTTATTATATCAGCTACAAAGCACTTTACCCACATTTGAAATCAAATTGCAATTGCTGAGAGGCGACAACTGCGCATTGCCTTCAAACGGACATGTCAACTTCTTAAAATTATGCGACATTCTATTAATTGAGAGATGTAATTGTCCACATTTTCAATATATAAAATCAGTGAATCTTAGATCACTATGTCAAAACCGTAGAGGGTTTAGAAATTGCTCTCTTTAATTTGTAGCTTAAGATTAATTTTAATTATATATAAATCAGTCTCGCAATGTATGTAGCTGAAGAAGTCCTAAATTATGGGACAAAACATGTACTACTTTTAGAAAAGTTTTATTGATCTAAGATTCACTAATTGTATGTAACGAAGAGGTGGGCAATTACGTATCTCAATTAATTGAGTAGTTGACGTTAATACGAAGTCAAATATGAAATATATTTTTTGTAATTACGCGACATGTAGCTCTATACATCAGCGCCATCATGCAAGAGAACTGTAGTAGTTTACGGTACCCAATACCAATATTTGTGTGGGAAAAAAAATCTTGTATTAGTAGAACCTGTTTGAAAACTATAAAAAGTTTTTTTTAAAGTGAAAACATCTTTCTTGCATTTGTCGTCTACCAAAACTAGCCATAGGAAAGGAAAGCATCTTTCAGTAGGGGGCGGGGAGAAAGAGCTTTAGCCCCTCTCGTGAATGCGCCAACGATCAATAATAATAATAATAATAATAATAATAATAATAATAATAATAATAATAATAATAATAATAATAATAATAATAATAATAATAATAATAATAATAATAATAATAATAATAATAATGTCAACTTTATGTGTACTGTGTTGTCATTATTTTGCACCGGGAAGGCCATATTGCCCTGTATACTACCGTAATAAATTAGTGTGTTACGATATTTCAGTGCTATTCATTGTCCACACATGTAGTTAACACCTTGTCCTTTCGTCTATATATGTCACATTTTCCAACCGGACTGGTATCTTCAAGAAAAATAAATAGTTGCCATGACTTTTGCCCCAACCCTCGTAATAATAATAATAATAATAATAATAATAATAATAATAATAATAATAATAATAATAATTTTACAAAGTTGGACTTCAGATATCTTTTGAGAAGACTACATAAACGCTTAAAACAGAGTACAGGAAAATCAAGAAGGTTAATAAATTTAAATATCTACGTGAGTTAATTCAGGTTAATGGACTAGATAAGGAAGGAAACAGATCAGCAGGAAGAAAACTGGATCTAGCATACCAACTCACTAAAGATACCTACAATAAGAAGAATCTTTCTCACGGAAAACTACAACTCTACTACAACACAGCAATCAAACCAGAGAGTCTGTATGCCACAGAATACATGTTCTGTATGAAAACCGGTGAAATAGAAGAGGTAGAGAAAAAGGAAAGAAAAATATTGAAGAAAATCTGGGGTCCATTGAAAACGAAGGATGGAGAGTTTAGACATAGGAGGAATAAAGATCTATACAAGGTGAAGAAAATGAAACGATGTCAAACACGACCAGAAAGAGGAGAATTCGATGTTTTGGTCACATAATGAGGATGGATAACAGTAGATTGATAAAACAAGCGTATAACCATGTATACAAGAGCAAGAATGGTAACCAGTGGATCCAGGAGTAAAAAAGAAAAGGATATGACAGAGTTTGGAATAACAGACGATATAATAATATGGTTTTACATACCCTTAACTACCTTTAACGGGTTTCGAAGACTCCGAAGTGACGGAAGTGTGTCTTGCAAGAGTTTTTTAATGTGCCGGTAAATCTACCGACACGAGGCTGGCGTATTTCAGTGCCTACAAATACCACTGGACTGAACTGGGATCGAACCCACCAACTTGTGCTCGGAAAGTCGGCAGTCTGCCGTCTGAGCCACAAGATCCGGTGTTTCAAATCTCAGTGATGTGTGGTTTCATGTGGTTTCAGCTGCCGTCCCCGGTGGCTTAAGTTCAGTTCCCAGTACGATTTATTAGGAGAAACCTTCACAACGTTCGAGATTTTCGAGCTCACACGAGTCGAAGAAGTCTTCGAGAGTTTAATTAGGCTGCAGACATTACCACCATCCACTACGAGTGGTAGTGCTAGTTTGGCTATAGCGAACTCGGTTATAATGAACATTCGGCTATAGTGAACTCGGCTATAATAAACATTTTGCTATAGTAAACCTAAACGTCTAGTCTTCGTTAACACACATTATAATACATACTAAGAATTTCACTTTCAGTGAAATACACTTCGGTTGCAGTGAACACGAACATTAAAGAGAAGGATGTTACAGTACATAAAATTATAATATATTATCTTTCTGTATAAACTTGGTTCTTGTTCATGTCTTCCTTCTTTTGCTAAACTTAAGAACATATGGTGCTCCAGGAGGCGAGACAAGAGACCAATCTTACTAATCTCCCAACAAAAGACAACCTCTTGTCGGGAAAAGACAAACCTTCTCTATCTTTCGTGTCATAAATTCTTCCCTTGTCAGTGCATTGACCGTATTGCACAATACTGGGTCACCGGATAAGGAAGAAGAGACGTTAAAAAAAAACTGTGAATGCTGTGCAATGTAATGTAGAGAAGGCACCGATCCTAGAGAAATATTTACAGAATATTTGAATTAAAACAGCGTACAGTAAGCAGCTGCATATAACAGACTTCTGCAGGGCTCACTCAATAAGCGTTGAGTACAGTGCATAGAAATTACTTTTTTCTAATATGCCATCAACAAAACTATTTCTACAGTAAAATAATTCTTAGTTCTATACTATGTTTAAGATAGTAAATTTTTGTGTCTCTTGTTAACTTAATTCTGCCTGGAAGAATATTTTTGGTTATAGTGAACTTCGGCTATAGTGAACCAAATATTAGAGTCCTTACAGGTGGAGTTGACTGTATTTGGACGAGTTCCGTGCCTTTGAAAAATGAGGGCATCGGCTAAAGAGTCCAACTCCATGGCTAAATGGTGAGCGTGCTGGTCTTTAGTCCAAGGAGACCCGGGTTCGATTCCTGGCTGGGTCGTGGATTTTAACTTTCATTAGTTAATGTCGATGGCTCCGGGCCTGGGTGTTTGAGCCGTGTTCATCATCAGAATACATCGTAGGTAGGGCCCCATCCTCACAGACGTGCAGGTCGCCTATAGGGAGTCAGCTCGAAATATCTGCACCAGGCCTTTCCGGAGGCCACACGCCATTATTGTTGTTGTTGTTATTATTATTATTACTACGAGGGTTGGGGAAACAGTCATGGAACTTTTTTTTCTTGAAGATATCAGTCCGGTTGGAAAATGTGACATAGGACTATACAGACGAAAGGACAAGGTATTAACTACATGTGTGGACAATGAATAGCACTGGAATATCGTAACGCACTAATTTATTAAGGTAGTATACAGGGCAATATGGCCTTCCCGGTGCAAGAGAATGACAACACAGTACACATAAAGTTGACATGACAAACCTGGGCCTAAAGACCCTCAAAGTAGTCCTCTGCTACTGAAACCACACGCTGCCAATGATGTGGGAGGCGCTGAATACCATCTGTCTCAGCATTTGCCGCACCATGTGTGAATCGGGTCACCTGTTGGCGCACAACATTAGCAATGTCCTCTCGTGTTGAAAACCGCCTACCACGTACTGGTTCCTTAATCTTTCGAATGAGATCAAAGTCACAGGGCGAAATGTCGGGAGAGTACGGTGGGTGCTCCAATTATTCTTCCCATCCCCAAAGTCGCAGTAGCTGCCCTACACACTCTGCTTTATGTAGTTTTGCATTGTCGTGCAGGATTATTGCATTGTCCACAAGATCCGGACGTTTCTCCCGAATGCCACGTCGTACCTGTCGCACCAGGAAGTCCCTGTAGTACTGTGCGGTCACTGTTCTGCCATGTGGAACAAAGTGGCAAACAATGACACACCTGACGTCATACGCGACAATCACCATCAATTTGACTGGGGAAGGATTCTGACGGACCTTCTGCCTCCTTGGTGATCCAGAATGTCGCCACTCTGCGGACTGACGTTTCAGTTCTGGTTCGTATGGCGATGGCGATTATTCGTGACAAGAATTGATCGCCGTCCTGTTGGCAGCGTGCAAGGTGGTCGGAGCATATTGCATAGCGCACCCACCTTTGAACTTCTGTCAGTGTATGCGGTACCCACCGCGATGCGATTTTGCGCAGTTGCAGCTCATTACGCAACATCATGTGGACTGTGCGTTTCTCAGTGCCACTTGCCCTCTCTAACTCTAGTAGCGTCCATCGTCCGTCTTCATCCAGGAGCTGCTCGATGACGGCACGTGCCACGTTGGTCCGCACACTGACAGGTCGTCCCGAACGTTGCTCATCACTGGTTGACACACGTCCTTGCTGAAACTTTTCTACCCACCGTGCTACTGTACGGTATGGTAGGGCATTATTCCCAAGGGCTTTCACTAATTCACTATGACATTCCATCGCATTTCTTCCTCGGAGAACGGCTATTTTGATGTAAGCGCGCTGCTCAACACGGGTTACGTCCATTTCGCACGACACTCACCAACTGACTGATTTCACAGCCCTCGCTGCGCTTCTACTAGCTATCACAGAGCCATCTGTTGTTCTGCATACACACTATGCCTGCAGAACTTCCAGATGACACATATACGTTTGTGATCCATTCATATATCTACAAGAAAAAAAATAGTTGCCATGATTTTTGCCTAATCCTCGTATTATTATTGTACTGGGAGGTACACCCGCCCCGTTTATTCAAACGAAACGCCTTGGAAAATGCCATCTTAAATAAAAAACTTGCAACAAACAGCACAAGAAGTTTGAACTTTTGTCAACAGATGTTTCTACTACAGACTATGTCTATGCCCTCTGGTGTGAAGAGAAATTATTAAAATTGTTAAGTATTTTTATTTTATTTTAAGGTTTACTACATTGAGTTGATTATTCTTTGTTTTTTGGTATGTTAAAGTTGACAACACTTATATCCCTTCCCGCTAACTTTGGGTGCTGGCCAAGAGAAAATTTTGTATATTTATTTTTCAAACCAATTACATCTATTTTGTATCTATTTAATTACCCAATAATAATTGGGCGCGTGCCGGGTCTTAGCCCAAAGCTCTGTAGAACCTTCCTCTCGGGTATAAAAGCTGGCACATTTATCGACCAGGTGGTCTTATTCATTGCTTCAGTCTAGTGTGTGTGTGTTAAGAAAGGAGGCGAGGAGCCTCGTCCATCGCAGAGTAATCCATCAGCTTCAGGTAATGGCAGTCCTATCTAAGTGATAGTGTTTGAAAGCTAGCTCGAGGGGAAGGTTTCCAATCTTTACTAATGCAACTTTAATTTTCAAAAAGGTAACTTTCAAAGAAGTCAATAGAACTTGGAAGATATCAGGGAATAGAGAGTGTGATACCCTCTTGCGTTCTCTATCAACTTGATTTTGAGGTGATTATGATTTTGTAACCTGTTTCAGTTTGACATCTTTGTAATTTAAACATTCTTTCAATCTAGTCACCTCGGTAGTTTAGGCTTAGCCTCTATAACTTCGGGCCAGAAGCCCAAATAGGGTTTTAATCTTTAATTGCAAATTTCAAGGAGTGCAAGTGTCCGCCTCCATATCATTGTGATTTTTTAGGCCAGTAACTTTAACCTGTTGTTTTCCACAAAGGCCCGGTAGAATAGGTATTCGATACCCTTGTAAAATTCAGTTTCATTCTTTTATGTTAAGAGGTTAGACTGTTGAGTGTCTAGGGCAGTGAATACTGTTTGAATGGTAAAATGTAGGTTATGCCTTTGATAGGCCTGGACCTTTCTGGAACTAGGTTTGCAAGTGTAAAATTTTAATAAAGCAAAGACACTCCTTCTCTGTAATGGTTAAATGGTGCCTTTGGAAGGCCGGTGTGGTATAGTGTTTGGAGAGTAGTCTCCTAGATAATATTGTGGAGCAAAATGGGCTCTTGAAACATTGTATGTTTTTAATATTCTGTAAAATAAATTGGGAGGTTTTTTGAAAGGAGCCACGGCGCTCATGGAGAACGTATACTTAGGGAGCTTCAAGCGCTAGGTTGTTATTCAATTTTCTAAAATTATTACCCAATCTTATGAACTTTTGTACCTGCATTATAAAGTTTGTCTTTGAAAAAAAAAAGATAACAGAGAAAAGGAATATGACGCTAATTTTAAAGTTTTTAATTAATGTTTTGACTCTCATAGACCCATTTAGGACCGCACCTTCTTTCGCCTCTGTCCACCACGGTATCCCCGTTACAATTATTATTATTATTATTATTATTATTATTATTGCAACCCCCCCCCCCCTTGGAGTTACAAGTTACAGAAATAATAAAAAGAAAATATTTGCTACCGTTGTGCATTTACCAAATATGTACACTACACGAGGCATCTCAACATGTACGAAATTAAATTATAAACACTTTAGTCACAGAAACTAAAACGAACAGTATAACCAACATGACGACTACAAAAGGATAACAGGGAAGCGGCTGGGAACCATATCCAGGGAGTGGAAGGTATTGGTAATACTGAAGAAGCGAAGTCAATGTAATCCTAAACTTTACTTAACAATTTCGATGCAAATTCAAATATAAAACAATAACAAATACACCATTAAAATTTGACGACATTATTACAGCTGTTATTACAGTATACCATGAGTTTAGATATAAGTTATGTAAATTTCCACCGGAACACTGCACATGATGTTCCACTGTTTGTGGCGATACTTTTAAAAACCAAAGCAGTTTGAAAGAAGTAAGAGCAGGGTAAATTTGCATTAAAGTGAAAACGTACATCTAAGGAAATAACATTTAAAATCTAATCATGGAGCAGAGCGCCTTCAGCGGGTAGCCCCCTCAAAAACACTTCTGAGAAAGTGTACCTGACGTAAAGGGGAATACTCCACGATGAAGCAGAAAGAACGAGACAGTCCGGAGGAGAAATTACATTTAGTGGTTACATAGAACGGCGTATAAAATTTAATTTACCAGAACGACAAAACGGGAACTGTCGCTTTGCAAAGGTGAGGCGACTTACCGAAATGGCTAAGTCATATTAATTAAATTCGGTAGCTAAAGGAAACACGGGTACGCTCCGGCAAAGAAAATTCAACGAAACACTACATTTGAAACTGAAAAATAATAAAGTGCTTACCGGATGGCGGGGCCAAGAAGACCTATACCTTAGGAGGCGACCGTTCCCTTCACTGGTCAAACAGAAAAAGACGCCTTCGCAGAGCCAAGCTCTAGCGACAACGCTTCTCTCCGGAAATTAGGAAATCTTATACAGCCAATGAGCGTCCGATCTTTTCCTTCACGTACCAATCACATTCATTTTTATTTTCTCCAATTGGAGCACAGAAATTAGTGCTGACCAAGAACATTTGGGAATCCTCGAGAAATTACGAAATTGATGCAACTTTACGAAACCGGAAATCTCCCACGCCGAAGTGGCGCGTGTGGTACCGTATGCACCAGAATTACCATGACGATTGATAATTTTAAAGTCATATTAACATCAAACAAATTAAACAATTCCAAAATTCACATACCGAGAAGAGACAAAAGGGAAAACAAATGAACAAATACATTACATATATACAATTTCATCGCCATTTTCCGAGTCCAAATAATAGAATCCCAATAATCACAACAAATTATTATTATTATTATTATTATTATTATTATTATTATTATTATTATTATTTTATTATTGTTCCGAGGTATCTGTGGAACAGCAGAGGTGAAAGAAGGTGCGGGCTGGAATGGGTCTAACTACAAGTCCGAAAGATGAATTAAAAATTAAAATAAAGGTTATATTTTCAATAGACAACAAGATTTAACAAATTTTCACTAGGTGAAATAACAATGAAGAAAATCAGGTACAATTATATCTTTACAAAGGAAAACACAAGTTAAGGGGTTCTTACAAATCCTGGGCTCCAAGCCTCCACACTACATATTTTTAAATATAATTAATTTACCTTTTAAAAAAGTCACTGAAAAACAAAGGAAAAACGTCACTGAAAAATAAAGGACATAATGTTCACTGAAAGAGCAAGCACATAAAATATACACTAAAGAGATACAAATTTTCTTCTCACTGTTCCTTTCATGTTCTTAAAGCACCACACTGAAATTATTTTCTTTCAAAAAAAATTTAAACGTTCCCTGAAAAACAAAATAAAAACTTTGGACACCAAACATAAATGACATCTTTTAGAATGAGTTCGTGAGTCTTTTCTTTTTTTATTTATTTATTTACACTATGGCACCACGAGTTCTTGCTGCCCATGTGACTGATGACGAGGCCGCGGTCTTCAGCCTCTACACTACAGTTCAAACTGGGCGAGTACGCACAGTCTAGCACGACTGGCGTCATTAGAATTTTCATTTACAGCTGTTAGTTGACATGTCGAAGGATAGTTGAGATCAGAGTATGTCTGGTAAACATATGATCAGGATCTTAGTATGGCATGATGGTCACCATCATCCAGACGGTCCCCCTTTTTGACTAGGAACTTCAGGTTGTCAGGCAGGAACAGTAGTTGTCACCTGGACATCTGGTCACTGGGTTGCAGAGCAGAATGGCAGAGCCCAAGGCATATCGCACCTCTCCTCTGGGCACGATAGCAGAAATGGGGATAGTATTCCCCTCCGGCTACTGCAACAGAAATTTACCCGCAGCAGACAGGGAATTTAAAAGCTAAAGCCACCCTAGTGGACAAGAGCTTGGAGGCACCCAACTAGTGTCTCCTCGACCTTCATTTGGGAGGTTCCCCCCACAGGTTTGGGACTCTCTTAGCCCCCCCCCCATTCAGGCAAGCACAATGAATACCTCAAGAGAAAATTTAGGAAATGGTTAAAAGAAACTCAAAAACTCTACCGGAGTTTACTCTGATTTCAAAATTTTGACAACAATCCCTAGTTACGAAGGACTTAATTCTACCCCACAATACATACTAAATTATATCGAACATAATCCTAAATGACCCTTCCCATTACAACTAAGGTGACTTAACAAAATTATTAACTATAAAATCCGGAAAAGCAGCTGGCCAGCCTATTAACTATAATTTGCTTACAACTAATTCCTTATAATTACCCCAAAACAAAAATAGTTTCTAAAGTATTATCTCATAACTAGGGAATCTTTATCTGAGATAAATGCACACGACTGATCCTCTTTCTTTCAGGATCACTGACTAACAATGACACAGGGGTTAAAATTTCAAAATTGTGCAGGGACCTCGAAATCTGGGGGATAACTTGCTGCGACTGCCCTAAATGCAGATCAGTATTGATTGATTGATTGATTGATTGATTGATAATTACATGGTCCGCAGCACTACTAATAGGATGAGTCTTTACATAGACCTGGTCACCCACAGACAGATTGTGCGGTCTTCGCCCGTGATTATAGTTACGTTGAACTCTAGCGTAATAAACCTTCAAATTTTTACGCGCACGATGCCAAGCAGCACGGATCGTTTCTGGATTAGCGACATCAGGTAGAAGATCTTTAATGGACCATAGATTAGAAAGTGGAGTATTAGGGGTGAATGCTAGCATCAATGAAGCAGGAGTTTGCTTGTGACTTTCATGAACAGCAGTATTGAAAGCAAATGATAGCCAATTAAGTGAAGAATCCCACTTGGAATGGTCAGAAGAATGGTATGCAATACGAGCAGAACTTAGGTTTCGATTAACTCTTTCAGCATAATTAGGCCTGGGATAGTAAGGTGTGGTAGTCACATGAGATATAGATAGGTCAAAACAGAAGTTACGGAATTGCACAGATGTAAAAGCTCTAGCATTATCACTCACCAAAAATTGACAGGGTCCAAATGAAGCAAAGATCTGTTTTAAGCAAGAAATAGTAGTACTAGCATTAGCCATGCGAGTAGGAAACAGCCATGTAAAACGCGAGAACGCATCAACACACACCAGTATGAAACGATGGCCGGTCCGTGAACGCGGGAATGGTCCAATGTAGTCGATAAATAGTCTCTCCATTGGGCGAGAAGCTTGCTCAGATGACAACAGACCAAGGCGGGTATTAGGAGCGGGTTTACTGATGTTGCAGGTTTTGCAAGATTTGACCATAGTGCGAATTTCACCATCCATAGATTTCCAAATGAATTGCTTACGAATTTTCTCTCTGGTTTTAAATACACCAAGGTGTCCGCCAACAGGGGATTCATGGAAATATTTGAAAAGAGCAGGGACTAAATTAGAGGGTACAACAATTTTGGGGTCTCTGCGACCACGAGTAGGACAACACAGAACACCATTTTTGAGGACATATGGTTTGACCCGTTCACCAGACTTAATCCTGTCGATAATACCCTTCAATTCAGGATCGTCTTCCTGATGTTTAGAAATATCTTTGAAAAGGACAGGGGAATTGGTCAAAACCACATTAACAAAGGCAGAAACTTGTTCAGGAGAGTGATCAGCAGATTCTAATTGAGGATCAGAACTGCCAGGGTAGAACATCCGACTAAGAGTGTCAGCAATAACATTTTGAGTTCCACGAATGTGACGATCTTCAAATTGAAAAGCTGAGATGCGTACTGCCCAACGCGCAAGATGACCAGTTCTTCTTGGCTTGGCCAGTACCCAACTCAATGCTTGATTGTCCGTTTCAAGATCAAAAGGAAGATGTTCAAGATACATTCTAAATTTCTCCAAGGAGAAAACAACAGCTAAGGCTTCCAATTCATATATAGAATAGTTGCGTTCAGCAGGATTTAGACGACGGGAAGCATAAGAGATAGGACGACGTCCATCTTCAAATTCCTGAAGGAGAACACCAGATATACCTGTAGATGAGGCATCGGTTTGGAGAATGAAACGTTTAGAAAAATCTGGCATCGCCAGCACAGGAGCATTACATAAAGCAGATTTCAAATCATAGAAAGCTTCAAGTTGGGCATCACCCCACTCAAATTTAGCATCTTTTCTCCTCAAGGCATTTAATGGGGCTGCTCTTTCAGCGAAATTAGGGATGAATTTACGGAAGAAATTGACCATGCCAACAAACCTAGCGACAGCTTTGACATCTTTAGGAGCTGGAAAATTTTGGATAGCTGCAGTACGAGATTGGTCAACAGAAACACCGTTCTCGGACACGACATGGCCTAGGAAGGACATCTGAGACTGTGCGAAAGTAACTTTGCTAGCCTTGAGGGTTAGTCCTGCTTTACGGAGTCTTTCAAGGACTTCCACTGATATGAACAAGGTGTTCTTCAAATGTTTCGCTAAAAATTACCAAATCGTCGAGATAATTATAAACGAATTTGAATTTAATGTCTGACAACACGTTATCCAGCAGCCGAGTCAAAACAGCGGCTCCCTTGCCAGCCCGAACGGCACGCGCTCAAATTCATAGAGGTTCCAGTCAGTGGCAAAAGCGGTGAGATGCTTGGATTCCTCAGCAAGAGGTATCTGATAGTACGCCTGATTCAAATCAAAAGTGGTAAAAATTTTGGCATTAGCAAACCAAGAGAAACAAGAGTGTAAGTCAGGAAGCGGAACAGATTGAAGCACAACTCTCTTATTCAACATCCGATAGTCTATTACAGGCCGAAAACCACCCTGTGTTTTAGGGACTAGGAATATGGGAGAAGAGTACGCAGATTTAGAAGGACGAATTACACCATCAGAAAGCATTTGGTCAATGATAGCCTTAAGGGCTTTCATCTTAGGAGGTGATAACCGGTACGGAGGAGAACGAACAGGTACATTGTCAGTTACTTCAATTTTATATTCTAAAACATTGGTCACACCTAACTTGTCTGTGAACACATCAGGAAATTTATCACAAAGATTCCTAAGCTGGTTGGCCTGGTCAGCAGGTAAATGATTAAAGTCAAAAGCTTTTGGTTCACTTGTGTCCTCAGAGACAGCACTGACATGATAAGGAAGGATAGGAGAACGGTTACACAATTTAAAGATCCTCATCGAAAACTTAAACTGGAATTCATTGTATTGAAGATCCAAAACCATGCCAGTTTTGGCAATAAAATTTGCACCGAGAATGAAAGGACAAGATAAATCTTTCGCCACTAGCACAGGCATTTTCCATGTGAAATTACGTATTCTAATTTTGAGATTCAGACTTCCAATCAAATTCAAGGAATTAGAATTAGCCGTATGGCAGGTTAAAGACGCAGGTTTTAAAGCAGGGAATTTACACAGATTTTACAAAGTTATACAAATTTTCACTCATCAAGGTGAGGCTACTCCCAGAATCAACTAGAGCGCAAACAGGTTCATTGTTCATCTCTAGGCATATGTAAGGTAATTTACACGGAGGAATAGCAGAAATACCACACGATTTTGGAAAATTGACACTAGGCTCAGATGGAGGCTTATAATCGACTACAGGGTCGGGTGAATCATCATCTAATTGACAGCGATAACAGACGAAACATGAAGATACACTAAGTTTTGGCACAAGAATTGGCGGCTAGTCATCTTGAATTACTATTACCCGAACGCCCAGAACAGGAAGAATTGCGAGGACAGTCTAGAAAAGTGTCTATTTGACCCACAGTATCTGCAAGAACTAGTGGAGGGAGAAACTCTATTCTCATTCGGGTTTGAATTGCCTAAGGGCTCAATCTTAGGACAATTCCTTTGGAAATTTTGTAGTTGACCACCCATGACAATTTTTGAATTGCCTAAGGGCCCAATCTTAGGACAATTCCGCTGGAAGTGATCCGTAGAACCACAACTATAACATGCACGTGAATTATGTGGCTTGGAAGAAGTAGAAACGGTACTAGTGACCTGAGAGGACATGCTCACAGGAGGGGGAGCTAACGCAACACGTAACTGGTCGGCATACCTAATGCCTTCAGCAGAAACAGTGATATCTTCCAACTGAGCGAACGTAGCGGGTCGTGGTGACAGAGCAAGATACGACCGATAATTTGGTGCAAGATCCTCAATAATGCTAGCAACCATTTGAGACTCAGAATAATTTAGCATAAAAATCCTAGCATTGAACTTGATGTCCTGGATGTATTCAGACAATGTCTCATTCAAATGCTGCACACGAAAATAATGCTTTTGAACCAAAGAAGACAAAGCACGGGAAGGAATAAAAAACTCAAGCACATGTGCATGAAATTGGTCAACTGTCCACTTTTCTGAAATGGCTCTTATGACATGCTCCGAAAGAGCTCCAGATACATGGGGATATAACACTTGGAAGAAATTGTCACTTCTTAAGGAATACACAATACCTTGATCTTTAAATTCAACCAAAAAACGTAGAAACACCATGACTTCGTCAATCGAATTAGCAGTGAACTTGCCTACAGCCTTAAATATAGCAGTTAATGGGTGAGGCAAATTAGAAAAAATCTGAGAAGCAGCAGGTGTAATAGGTACCTGAACAGCACTGGATTGATTAAGAGAAGGCATCACAGTAGTAAAGAAATCTTGATCTGAACGCCCCTGGGATATGGTAGGTGTACTAAAGGTGAGGTTAGGACTTCAGGTAGATTGCATCGAAACCGGCACGGATTTTCGCATTTGTGAAACATCTTCACACATTCGTGACACCCCTGAAGCATTTGCTACAGGTGACACTTGGACACTGGGATACCTTTGCACAATAGGAAGAGAAACAACTTGGGTCGCAACCGGAGGTTGAGATAAAGACACAGTAGAATTAACAGTTCCCATAGGAACGGTTGACATAGCAACTTGCGTACAAGAAGGACCACTATAATTAATCACGGGCAGAGAAGCACTAGTAAATACAGCAGGAGAAGCTAGCAGGGGAATATCATTACACGTTACCACTGTACTAATTTGTGAAGCCGTAGATACAGAAATATTATCACTATCACGCGTTTCAGATCGAATAGGCACATTAACTACTGAACTTGAACTAGGCAAAGAATTACCTTCCAGCAATCCAACAATTTTATCAAAAATACCACCAAACTGCAACAACAACGATTCGCACTCGCATCGCTCGCTTTCAGATAAATTATGAGCAAACAGGTCCCGAATCCTGTCCACGTAATGCTGTACTTGGCCTTTCGCGCGTGTTAACTGTGCGTCAGACGGTTTAGAAGAACAAAATGACACAATAATAGCTTTATATTCTACGATTTTTTCTCTAACAATCGACAAAGATGCGCACTCTTCATCTGTTGATCACCCTGGGACGAAAACAGGTTCATTTAGCGATTGTTTGAACAAGCTCGTGTCATCCCTAACCTTTCCAGTCGAATTCAACTTACGAATACGAAGTTCGTAAGCTAATTCCTCCTTCCTCAAATGGGACGGACCTAGGATAGCACGAGCCATGTTGATAAAAAGAAACACTACGAGATAATACTTAAATTTTAGGTTATAAACATCGAATTACCTTCAACTTTGCTTCTTCAGCAACCACGCTCTGCTACCATACTGCAACCTCTCCTTGGAGTTCCAAGTTACAGAAATAATAAAAAGAAAATATTTGCTACCGTTGTGCATTTACCAAATATGTACACTACACGAGGCATCTCAACATGTACGAAATTAAATTATAAACACTTTAGTCACAGAAACTAAAACGAACAGGATAACCAACATGACGACTACGAAAGGATAACAGGGAAGCGGCTGGGAACCATATCCAGGGAGTGGAAGGCATTGGTAATACTGAAGAAGCGAAGTCAATGTAATCCTAAACTTTACTTAACAATTTCGATGCAAATTCAAATATAAAACGATAACAAATACACCTTTAAAATTTGACGACATTATTACAGCTGTTATTACAGTATACCATGAGTTTAGATATAAGTTATGTAAATTTCCACCGGAACACTGCACATGATGTTCCACTGTTTGTGGCGATACTTTTAAAAACCAAAGCAGTTTGAAAGAAGTAAGAGCAGGGTAAATTTACATTAAAGTGAAAACGTACATCTAAGGAAATAACATTTAAAATCTAATCATGGAGCAGAGCGCCTTCAGCGGGTAGCCCCCTCAAAAACACTTCTGAGAAAGTGTACCTGACGTAAAGGGGAATACTCCACGATGAAGCAGAAAGAAAACGAGACAGTACCGAGGAGAAATTACATTTAGTGGTTACATAGAACGGCGTATAAAATTTAATTTACCAGAACAACAAAACGGGAACTGTCGCTTTGCAAAGATGAGGCGACTTACCGAAATGGCTAAGTCATATTAATTAAATTCGGTAGCTAAAGGAAACACGGGTACGCTCCGGCAAAGAAAATTCAACGAAACACTACATTTGAAACTGAAAAATAATAAAGTGCTTACCGGATGGCGGGGCCAAGAAGACCTATACCTTAGGAGGCGACCGTTCCCTTCACTGGTCAAACAGAAAAAGACGCGTTCGCAGAGCCAAGCTCTAGCGACAACGCTTCTCTCCGGAAATTAGGAAATCTTATACAGCTAATGAGCGTCCGATCTTTTCCTTCACGTACCAATCACATTCACTTTTATTTTCTCCAATTGGAGCACAGAAATTAGTGCTGACCAAGAACATTTGGGAATCCTCGAGAAATTACGAAATTGATGCAACTTTACGAAACCGGAAATCTCCCACGCCGAAGTGGCGCGTGTGGTACCGTATGCACCAGAATTACCATGACGATTGAATAATTTTAAAATCATATTAACATCAAACAAATTAAACAATTCCAAAATTCACATACCGAGAATAGACAAAAGGGAAAACAAATGAACAAATACATTACATATATACAATTTCATTGCCATTTTCCGAGTCCAAATAATAGAATCCCAATAATCACAACAAATTATTATTATTATTATTATTATTATTATTATTATTATTATTATTATTATTGTTCCGAGGTATCTGTGGAACAGCAGAGGTGAAAGAAGGTGCGGGTTGGATTGGGTCTAACTATAAGTCCGAAAGATGAATTAAAAATTAAGATAAAGGTTATATTTTCAATAGACGACAAGATTTAACAAATTTTCACTAGGTGAAATAACAATGAAGAAAATCAGGTACAATTATAACTTTACAAAGGAAAGCACAAGTTAAGGGGTTCTTACAAATCCTGGACTTTAAGCCCCAATTTCACAATCCTTGAGCTCTCAGCTCACAACCACAAAATACCAAAGGGCAGAAAACCCCTAATTCCATGGAGCACTTGCTCCCACCTAGTAATGTCAAGCCTCCTAGAGGCACCTTGCAAAATACCAGAAAGGGCTGACCCGCTCTCAATCTTTCAAGCCTATTAAAGGCAATACCAGACTTTACAATTAACTGCCATCAAGGCAGAACTTACATATATAAAGAGGGGTATCTCGTACCCAATCTACTTGGCCTTCGCAAGAAGGAAAACAAAACGGGTTAAGTTAATGGCCCAAAATACAAAGATGAATGGAGGCGAGTACTTGCACTCCTACATGAAAGCTTGTTAAAACCTAAGTGGCGCTAGGCCGATTCAACAGGGGCTATTCCCACACTAGGGAAGGTGACTCGTATAAGAAAATTTTTATACATTAGGAAAGAGAAGAAAATCGGTTATGAAAACGTAGTCACCTCAGATCAAAATGAAGGGGAGCTCGAGAGGGTAAGGCACTCTCTATCCCCGATTTACAGTTAAAGTAACATGAAAATTTTACATAGAAATGGTATAGGTTACATCAAAACGGTTTCGAACCTTCCCCGAGGATTAATCTGCTGAGCTAGCAAGAAATTAAAAATGTTAAACGGCCATTACCTTTTTGAAGGGCTGCTGACTGATGAAAGAGGCGCTTCCCGCCTCCTGATATTCTTCCATAACTAAGCTAGATATTGTACGAGTGGCGGATAGCCCGAAAAATCAGCAGTTTTTATACTCTCGGGGAAGATTCGAGACCTTTCATGAATGATTAAGACACACCCACAGACGTTTATTGGATTGCTTACAGTTACATATCAACAATGGGGAAGAAAGCCGCCATTGGCTAAAAATTAATGACAGAAATTTACGATTGGCTAATTTCAAAACTGGCGGAAAGAAAGATAAATATTGCCAACCCACAAATGAAAGAACAACATTTAGTAAGGAACAAACTTATGAATACAAAATATCTTCAAGAAAAGTTCCTTCACTTCGCACCAGGGTGCATGATCATAGTTTTTGGTAGAGACATCTGTGAGAGAATGTCCACACTTCTTGATAATTAGTAAACAAAAACAATTCGAAATTAACACAATGACATCTTCTGATAAACGGTTGAATTCATTCAGTTTTAAAGTTCAGAGTTTTAGCTGTAGAGGAGTACTTTAAGGCGGAAAATTCAAATGTGCGGCGTATAGGTGTACCAACCGGTACAATTATTATTATTATTATTATTATTATTATTATTATTATTATTAATATTATTATTATTATTATTATTATTATTATTATTATTATCGTTAAAAGAAGTACATCTGGTGGCGGCCATGATTATTAAGGCGTCAAGTTTAGCCTATATGGTCTGACACCGTTGTGGGCTGGTTCGAGTCCCGTTGGTCGAAAACAATTTCATCTTCAGAATATTGTCTGACAGGGTAGGAGAGGTGGTGGTATACAATTTCTAATCACTAAATTGCGTGCCAAAAGCCTGCATTATATTCAAAATATCTCCGCATTGCTCATATGGAGTGAAGGTATATGACACTGTTGATGGTGATTCGTCCGTCGGATGGAGGCGTTAAGCCTTGAGCGGACCGCTTGGTAGGAGTAGTCTCTGATGGGGTGACGTCAGGAAGGGCAACCGGTCGTAAAACTCACTACGATGATAAATCTCTCGTCATACACGACCCCGTAGAGAAACGGGACAAGGGTTGGACATATATTATCTTTAAAAGTAAGAAAAGCGCCATGAAGGACGTGAAATGAACCATTTCCTAGAACTCTTAATCCTAATACCGTTGGGGAAAGAATTGAGTTAAGGTGGGGGAAGGGGCGGTTAGGAAAGATGGAAGTGAGGAAGCTGCCACAGATAAATGTGAATGGGGGCGGAGAATGCATTCATGGTATCCTTTGTAAGAGGAGTCTAGGAGGGGTGACCCCTATGGGCTCTGACCTTGAGTCCTCCTGTGGGTGGAGGCGGTAGAATAACACACACGGTATCCTCTGCATGTCGTAAGAGGCGACTAAAAGAGGCCCCAGGGGCTCTGAACTTTTGAGCGTGGGTTGGCGACTACGGGGCCCTTAGGTGAGTCCTGGCATTGTTTCCACTTACTTGTGCCAGGCTCCTCCCTTTCATCTATCCTGTCCGACCTCCCTTCGTCAACTCTTGTCCTTTTCCGACCCCGACGCTATTAGGTTTCCGAGGCCTAAGGAGTCTTTCATTTTCATGCCCTACGAGCTCCTTCCCTTTCTGTTTGCTGTACCTTCATCCTTTGTGGGGTCTTATATCTTTCCCAGCTGTACTTCGTATAAAACAATCATCACCACCACCACCACTTACTGATCATTATTGTAAAATTTCGTACATGTTTCAGAAACAGTTTAAGCAACGTCAAAATCAGCTCGGGTCCTTGTGGTCACTAGCCATTAGAGCCTCCCCGCCCAACTCATTTTTAGTGGCCGGAGGTCGAAAAATTTAAGAAACGAGATTTCCATTTCCGGAGGTGCACATGGCCCTGAGGTTTACTCAGCCTACACCAAAAATGAGTACCAGGTTAATTTCTGGGGGCAAAGGCGGCCGGGCGTAGAGCTAACCACTCTACCCTACCAACTGCCGGGGTTACGAATAGTGGAAGCCTGTACCTTTCATCCCTCCAAGGGCCTTTATGCCTTGTACGGAGATTGACTTTCAAAATTCTTCGGTTGTTCAAATTAGGAGAGATTTTCGTTTTACTTGTTTTTTTTTTTAAATTCTACAATTTGCTTTTCGTCGCACCGACACAGATAGGTCTTATGGCGACGATGGGATTGGAAAGGGCTGGGAGTTGGAAGGAAGCGTTCGTGGTCTTAATTAAGGTACGGCCCCAGCATTTGCCTGGTGTGAACATGGGAAACCGCGGAGAAACTTCTTCAGGGCTGCCGACAGTGCGGTTTAACATGTGATTTAAGGTTGAACTAACTCAGACAGCTTTTCGACGACGGTCGGATAGAAATTGGCAAGAAAGCAGGTGTGGCCTTAATTGAGTTGCAGCCATGTATTTGGCTGGTGTGAAAATCGGAAACCACGGAAGTCTATCGTTAGGACTGCCTATGGCGGGGTTCGAGCCCACCATCTTCCGACAACTACATGGCCCTTACCACGCTGTTAATTCTCTCGGTAGAGATTGTATTAACATACCTACAAGAATATACCAGTACATAAAGTGGCTCTTTTTTTCTTATAGGCTATACACTGTTCAGGCGGAAAAAATACAATCGTGTGTCAAGGAAGTTTCTGAAATATAGAGTAATCGTAAAATAATATTCTCTTTATATTCGAAAGTATAAGTGACGATTAAACGTGGCGCCGTTGGTGAGGTTCGTGTGTTGTGCTTCCAATTGCCCCAGCACAATACAGTGTTATGACACGGCCCGCTAACGATTACGCCGACTGAACGGTGAAGTGAAGCATTTTCTTTTCATTTTGATCTGTTCTAAAAGGCTATTGGAAGTATACTTTATCAAATGGCACAAACAAGTTGGCGGGCTGTCATCAATCATCATCAATCACCACTGATCTGCACTTAGGGCAGTCGGTCAGGTGGCAGATTCCCTATCAGCTGTTTACCTAGTCTTTTCTCAAATAATTTAAAAGAATTTGGAAATTTATCGAACACCTCCCGTGGTAAACTATTCCAGTCTCTAGTTCCTCTTCCTGTAACCCAATATTTGCCTCAATTTGTCTTCTTGAATTCCAACTTTATCTTCATACTGTGATCTTTTAAAAACACCACTAAAACTTATTCGTGTACAACGTCATTCAACGCCATCTCTCCACTGATAGCTGGGAAGAAGGTACTGACTGCTTAGGGCAGTTCATTTCCTTTCTCCCAAATCTTCCCAGTCTAAACTTCGCAACATTTTCATAACACTAGACCTACTTTTTGTCGGAAATCACTCAGAAGAAATCGAGCTGCTTTTCTTTGGATTTCTACCAGTTCTGGAATCAAATAATCCTGGTGAGGGTCCTTTAACTGTAACTATGCTCTAATTGTAGTCTTACCAGAGCCCTACATGCCCTCTGTTTTACATCCTTATTATAACTACTAGATACCTTCATAATCATGTGAAGAGATCTGTAACCTTTATTTACAACCTCGTTTATCGATTACCCCTGTATCTCTGATCCTCTGAACTTCTGAATCCTTATATTAACACCTAGGTACTTACAGTGATCCCCATGAGGAACCTTCATCCCATCAACGTAGTAATTAGAAATGACAGGGCTCACAACCTGACTTTTCACACCGTTTACCACCATACCATTGCTTGCGTCCATCTCACAACATTGTCGATTCCTTATCCCTGATTCCAATTTCTTTTTCATATATCATTTTTATATACCTTCTGGGCAAAATAAAACTCGGCCGGAAAATATTTACAATAGCACTGACGCGGGATTGACCCTTGTTAATAAACATCACAGAAGATGCTGAAAATGGCCTCACCTGAAGAAATGAAGAAGTGAGGATTCAAAAGTCCTGACTCCACTTCACTCAGAAACAACCGGTAGAATTCAACACGCGAAGGTTTGTCTGGACACTTTGCGCATGCTTTGATTAAGTTTCGACACGACTATCTCTTAGTTCCCACTTGCACGGATAAACAGTGTTGACATTTCGTCGGACTTTGTT
This sequence comes from Anabrus simplex, assembly GCF_040414725.1. NCBI lineage: Eukaryota > Metazoa > Arthropoda > Insecta > Orthoptera > Tettigoniidae > Anabrus > Anabrus simplex. Next base: position 672,282,493 of record NC_090265.1, read on the forward strand.
CCAGGGTTTCCTTCACTCGAACAATGTTTTCTGGTGTTCGAACTCTTTCTGGTTACGGTTTTTATTCACTACAGAGCCCCGTTTCACGGCATTTTGCCACTAAATTTTGCATTACAGACTTTGCTGGAGGTTTTGCCTAAAAATACTTCCAGTCTTAAACTCTTGCGCAAACAGTTCCGTACCGGGCGAGTTGGCCGTGCGGTTAGAGGCGCTCGGCTGTGAGCTTGCATCCGGGAGATAGTGGGTTCGAATCCCACTGTCAGCAGCTCTGAAGATAGTTTTCCGTGGTTTCCCATTTTCACACCAGGCAAATGCTGGGGATGTACCTTAATTAAGGCCACGGCCACTTCCTTCCAACTCCTAGGCCTTTCCTCTCCCATCGTCGCCATAAGACCTGTCTGTGTCGGTGCGACGTAAATACACTGGCAAAAAAAAAAAAAAAATGTTCCGCGCTGGTTCCGTGAATTGTGCTTCGCATAACACTCGACAATGAACACGGGCTGTTTTATCGTGATCACTATTTTGTGTTGCATTCAACTGGTCACTAAACACGTCTCCTTCTCTCCTTCACTCACACGTAATGACACAGCGACGTACTCGGGAGATGTGCACGCGTAGACATGTGACAACAACCGATTGGTGCATCGAAATTACGGTTTCCAGCATTTCCTGTGTTGGACAGTTCCCTGTCAGTCCTATAAATATTTTCCGGGCCAGTATTATTTTACCCATCCTGCATAAAAGAAAATAGGAGCCTCCGTGGCTCAGGTGGCAGCGCGCCGGCCTCTCACCACTGGGTTCCGTGGTTCAAATCCCGGACACTCCATGTGAGGTCTGTGCTGGACAAGGCGGAGGCGGGACAGGTTTTTCTGCGGGTACTCCTGTTTTCCCTGTCATCATTAATTCCAGCAACACTCTCCAATATCATTTCATCTATCATTCATGATTCATTTCCCCAGAGGAGTGCAACAGGCTTCGGCAGCCGACACAATTCCTATCCTCGTCGCTAGATGGGGCTTCATTCATTCCATTCCTGACCCAGTCGAATGGCTGGAAACAAGCTGTGGATTTTCATTTCATATAAGAAAATATAAAGGTTTACCGACAATTAAAATAACTCCTGCGGTACATAATTACAACACCCCTCGGTGTCTTCGAAAATCGTAAAGGTATTTAAGGAGACGCAAAACTAATAACCTGATTGATTATTTCATGTAGCTCATATTTGTGGCGTAAGCTTACATTGTTACGAATAAAACACTGTCGACTTTTCCGATCAAATTTAATGTAGAATGACCCAACCAATACACACACAACACACAGTTATATTGGAGAATGGCAAGAGTTTGCTAATTGTTGTCTATTTACAAACTCTCTGTCCTCCGCACAGCAGGTAGTCCGGCTCGGTTGTATTACCTGAGATGGCAATAATCCTGATTGACAGCTCACAATTCATTGGCTCCGCACGCTGTCGCTTCACACAACAGCTGCACGCAGACAGGTGCGAAGACACAGTCCGTTAACAATCATGACACACGATGACTGTTCCTTCACTCGACTCTAGACGGGTCCCGTAACTCACACTGTCAACATAGCAATTTCAGATGACTCACAATCACAGAGCACTATTCGGCACGTAGTCCTATTACTAAAGAACGACCGAACAAGTGGTTGCGCCATTTGGGTCACGTAGCTGTGAGCTTGCATTCGGGAGATAGTGGGTTCGAACCCCACTGTCGGCAGCCCTGAAGATGGTTTTCCGTGGATTCCCATTTTCACATGAGGCTAATGCTGGGGCTGTACCTTAATTAAGGCCACGGACATTTCCTTCCTACTCCTAGCCTTTTCCTATCTTATCGTCGCCATAAGACCTATCTGTGTCGGTGCGACGCAAAGCAAATGGTAAAAAAGGAGGTTTTGTGTTATTTTTGGGTGTTAATATTATTATTTCCAATATTTCTGGGAACATCCTGTACACTTCACATACAACCCTCATGTTTTCCCAAGAACTTCCACAGTTATACCCTGTAGAGTGATATGTTTCCCTCTCGGGTAAGAGAAAGTGGTAAAATCGATGCATATTAAATGATTTAGATAGAATATCGTAATTTTCTCATATATTAGTTGTTTACACTCTCTCATTCCTCATTGACTAAGGTTATGATAATATTTTACAATTTCCTTTATGGCGTACGGACACAAATAGGTCTTATGGAGACCATGGGATAGGAAAGGGCTGGGAACGGGAAGGAAGCAGTCATTGCCTTAATTAAGGTATAGCCCCAGAATTTGCTTGGTGTGAAAATGGGTATGATAATAATAATAATAATAATAATAATAATAATAATAATAATAATAATAATAATAAATAATAAATCAACTACCACCTGGATTCAAGAAGTCAAGAAAGACCTGGAAAGGAACAACATACGAGAAGAAGAATTATTGGAAAGAAAGATTTTTAGGAAGAAAGTCTTACAAATGGAAGGATTCCAAGGGAGGAAGGAAAAGAAAACAGGCACAAAGTGGACTGAAGACAGGAAAAAGAAACACAGTGAAAGAATGAAAGAATACTGGAAGAAAAGGAAAGAACAACTAAGGAGGAACAATTGAAATTGTAACGTGGTCCTTAGAAGGCCGGAACGCAATAATAATAATAATAATAATAATAATAATAATAATAATAATAATAATAATAATAATAATAATAATAATAACACTACACAGCTAGCGTTTGCAGACGACCTAGCCGAACATCAGAATGAACTCCTGGAAAACACTGTGGAAAAGGTCGGCCTTCAGATACCGTATGTTTAGACAAGACAGAATACATGATCTGCAACAAACATGCACCAAAATACATGGAGACAACTGTTTGTCGAACCCTTGTCCCGTTTCTCTACGGGGTCGGGTATGAGGTGAGATGAATTTGTCGTGGCGGTTTTTTATGACCGGATGCCCTTCCTGACGTCAACCTCATCAGAGGAGTTAATGAGAGATGAAATGAATGACGTGATATATGATAGTAGGGAGAGGGTGAAACCCGGTGCCGGCACATAGCCTACTCCTGTCGAATAGCACCAAGGGGTCTGCTCAAGGCTTAACGTCCCCATCCGACGGACGAATCACCATCAACAGCGTCATATGCCCTCACTCCATATGAGCACTGCGGAGAGGTTTGGAATTTAATCCAGGCTTTTGGCACGCAATCTAGTGATTAGAAATTGTATACCACCACCTCCCCTACCCTGCCGGCCAACATTCTGATGGTGAAAATTTTTTCGACCAACGGGACTCGAACCGGCTAACCTCGGTGTTAGACCGTTTTAGACTTCAGCGCCTTAACGATCATGGCCACCAGGCGGGCTAAAATACATGGAGACAACATATGGCAAAATTAAACAAGTATTACAGTTTAAGTACCTTGGTGAAACTATTCAAGAAAATGGACTCGAAATAAAAGCCACTGAAATTAGATGACAAAAGAAGGAAACTGCACATCGACTAACCGAAAATACCTAAAACAAAAATGTATCTCCAAGCACACAAAACTGAGACATTACAATACAGTCATTAAACTAGAATGTCTTTATGGATCAGAGACGCTAATTTTGAACAGGAAAGCAGACATTGAAAACATTGAGGAAAAGGAAGGCAAAATCATTAAGAAAAATTCTAGGCCCAAAACTCACCAACGGGCAATACCAACTTAGTGGCAGATAAGAAATCAAACAATACACAAATATACACAATGACATTAGAAAACGCAGGCTAACATTCTATGGACATATTAAAAGAATGCATCCAGACAGACTTAACAAACAAATAGTCGAATTCTCTGAAAACAGTAAAGCTAAAACAGACACAATGAAATGGATTGGCGAAATCAAAACGAATTTGAAACAGGCTGAATTACACCAGCAGATGTCCAAAACAGAGTAATCTTGAGATCCTAAATTCACAAATGGCAAGTTGACCAAGAGGAAAGGCCAAGAAGAAGACCGGAACAACTTGGTCTGGAGACAGAAAAGAAGCCCACAGTAAAAGAATGAAAGAAATACGGGCACAGGGGAAGGCAAACACACGTTGTGTAGTCTTAATGGGCTTATTCGCATATAATAATAATAATAATAATAATAATAATAATAATAATAATAATAATAATAATAATAATAATAATAATAATACACATCATCATCGTTGTCGTCATCGCCGCATTTCATTGCTTTAATGTCCGTAGCGTAACGAAGCCCGGGTTCAATTCCCAGTACTGCAGGAGGGCTGGTATGTGGTTTAATTTAATTTCATGTGGCTATTTCTAACCGAGTGCAGACCCTTTGATGAAGGGGAGCGGCATCTGCCATGTTGGGGACAGCACAAACACCCAGTCCCCGAGCCAGTGGAATTAATCAATGAAGGTTAAAATCCCCAACCCGGCCGGGAATCGAACCCGGGACCCTCTGAACCGAAGGCTAGTACGCTGACCATTCAGCCAATGAGTCGGACTGGTATGTGGTTAAGATGGTACATGCAGTTCACCTCCAATGGGGGTGTGCCTAAAAAGAGCTGCACCACCTCAGGACGAGGACACGAGTTTTCTTGTATATCTTTAATACCAGAGTCGGCAGCAAGAAGGGAAACACTACACAGCTCATTTTGTCGCACAGGTGATCACGTAAAACCATCCTGTTGCACAGATTAGTATCACGCCTGGGAATCACTTGTTCCTACATTTCTAATAACAATAATGTTATTGAACTTACGTTCCATAATTTACTTTGACGATTTTCGGAGACATTGAGATGTCAGAAATTTTGTATTGCGTGCTAGTAAATCTACCGATTCACATTTGAGCACCACTAGATACCATCGGATATCCGTTATCCTGCACTCAGAATAAAACCGCGTTCTGAGATACCCAGGTCCATCTGTGGATTTCTGAAGACCCCATGCACAGTAATATAGCACCAATTACTGAAAATGAAAAGGGCATATGGGCCTGAGGTTCATTCAGGTGGTGGTGATTATTGTTTTAAGAGGAAGTACAACTAGGCAACCATCCTCTATTTAACACTAATCAGAGAGAAAGATTGGAAGGGATCCGACACTTCGAAAAATTAAGATATCGGCGAAAGGAAGACAAGGGCCACGAAGGGCGTGAAAATGAAAAACTCCCTAGGCCTCGAGTACTCTAATACAGTTGGGATAGGAAGATAACAAGAGTTGGCCAAGGGAGGTCGGATAGGATAGATGAAAGTGAGGAGCATGGCACAAGCGGAAGCAATACCAGGACTCAGCTAAGGGCCCCGTGGTCGCCAACCCACACTCCCAAGTTGAGAGCCCTTGGGGTTCCTTTTAGTCGCATCTTACGACAGGCAGGGGATATCGTGGGTGTTATTCTACCGCCCCCACCCACTTGGAGTGGCGTTCATTCAGCCTACACCAAAAATGAGTACCAGGTTAATTCCTGAGGACAAAGGCGGCCGGGCGTAGAGCTAACCACTCTACCCCACAAAGTGCCGAGGTTACGGATAGTGGAACCTTTACCTTCTACTCCTCCAAGACCCTTCATGGTCTGTCTGGACATGACTTTGCTTTGCGTTTTAACTGAAAATGAAAATGATATGGCATAGGCTCTAAATCACACGAACGAATTGCCAAAATAGGGTGGGGCATGAGAATAAACAAAAAGAAGACCAAGATAAGATATGTACAAGGGATAATTACCAAAATACCAGTGTGCTGATGGATGGAGAAAAACTAGATCAAGTAAAGGAATTCAAATATGTAGGAAGTATGATGGAAATTGTACGAGAGAACAAACGCCGGGATTGCCTAGTACGCCTCATTTGGGCTCTGCCATTGGTTTTTGGGTTTCCCTATAACTGCATAGCCTTTGGTGGTGCTATTTGAGGACGACTTTCTCAAACAAGAAGTCTCTACTGACATCTAAGACCAACTGCATGGAGGTACGAAAACAATTCGTGTGAAGTTTTGCATGGACAAACATGGACCCTGAGAAAAGCAGAAGTGATGAAACTCAAGGCCTTTGAGATGTGGTGCTGGCGTCGACTCTTAAGAATAACTTCTGTGGGTGGAGGCGGTAGAATAACACCCACGGTATCCGCTGGCTATCGTAAGAGGCAGTAGCGGCTACGATCGCTTAAGTGCGGCCAGTATCCAGTAATGCCGGGGCTGTACCTTAATTAAGGCCACGGCCGCTTCCTTCCATTTCCTAGGCCTTCCCTCTGCCATCGTCGCCATAAGACATATCTGTGTCGGTGCGACGTAAAGCAAAAAAAAAAAAAAAAAAAAAAAAAAAAAAAAAAAAAAAAAAGTGACAAGACACAACTGGGGCAAAAGTGGTGATCCTAATATAACGGCTACTATATATATACGTTACTTGATAAGCCCGGAAAGGTTGATACATATATTACTATGTTTTCAAATGTCATTTTATTGGGACAGTTGCTATAATTTCTTCGATCTTTGGTTTTCATATTTTATCGTCGGATCAAGTGTCCGACTCGTTGGCTGAATGGTAAGCGTACTGGCCTTCCGTTCAGAGGGTTCCGGGTTCGATTCCCGGCCGCGTTGGGGATTTTAACCTTCATTGGTTGACTCCAGTCGCCCGGGGGCTGGGTGTTTGTGCTGCCCCCAACATCCCTGCAACTCACACACCACACATAACACTATCCTCCGCCACAATAACACTCAGTTACCTACACATGGCAGATGCCGCCCACCCTCATCGGAGGGTCTGCCTTACAAGGGCTGCACTCGGCTAGCAATAGTCACACAAAATTATTATTAGTCGGATCAGTTCGACCCCACCCCCTGTACTAAACGTCGGACCAGTTCGACCCAACTAATTGGTTGATCTCCAAATTCCTACAACCATCGGTCCAATTCGACCCCACCCTTCTCCTCAACCCTAAGGTTGGTGCATGTCTCCGAAGCGTTTCCGTTCTTTGGCCAGCAGCTTCAAGTGGCAATAGGGGTGCCTTTAATGTTGTCTATAAATTGCACTCTAGTCTTCATTAGATCCTTCTACCTTCTATTTTCCCTTCAAACAGGGTGATGAACCAGTCATTGAATAAGCAAGTGGTAAACGAAGGTGTTTCTTCTTTTGTTCAAGGTTTCAACCAAAGTGCTTGTCTCATTTGCTCGTTTGAGAACGTTCTCGTGTGTGACCCTCTGTTAGGTCAACAGCCCAGAGGCTGGTTGGATCCTCAGATAGCACCACCAAAGGCTATGCAGTTATAGGGAAACCGCAAAAACCAATGGCAGAGCCCAAATGAGGCGTACTAGGCAAGATGAGGAGCGAGGTAGTTTGCCATTGCTTTCTTCACTGGGCCAGAATGTGCTACTGCAGCACGACTGGTCCTATGAGCAACACCTTTCATAACACTCGACACTAGTTGTGCTCCAAATGTCACTACTCAGCACCACCCATACCCCAGCAGCTTCCATATTGTCACAGCCATGAATGAGACTAGGACTTTGGTGGAAGCTACACTTTGCACTGGCCTGTGCCAAGAGACGGATACAAAAATACTGCATCCATGAAGAAATGGCAACAGGCGGTCGTGTGTGACTATCAGTCCAATATATTCTTAGGAATGGTGGTGGTGGTGGTGATTACTGTTTTAAGAGGAAGTACAACTAGGCAACCATCCTCTATTTAACACGAAGCAGAGAGAAAAAATGGGAGGGATCCCCAATTCGCTCAATGGAAAATGAAATGAAATGGCGTATGGCTAGTGCCGGGAGTGTCCGAGGACAAGTTCGGCTCGCCAGATACAGGTCTTTCAATTTGACGCTCGTAGGCAACCTGCGTGTCGTAACGAGGATGAATTGATGATGAAGACGACACATACACCCAGCCTCTGTGCCAGCGAAATTAACCAATAATCGTTAAAATTCCCGACCCTGCCGGGAATCGAACCTGTGTCCCCTATGACCAAAGGCCAGCACGCTAACCATTTAGCCATGGAGCCGGACGCGCTTAATGGAAAAAATGACCCGTTAAAGATAATAGTAGGAGTACCAAAACTGGCATCTGTTTTTCTAGGAACTACATTGTTTTACATCGTGAATATGACAAAGCTCACTATTGTTAAATCAGTTTTCGCGAAGAAAACATTACTTTCCTAAAAGTATTCACCAGGTTCAGTCTGAGCAATTCCATCCATGCCGTAGGAAAAGTTCTAGCGAATTCGAAATCGATCTCGGAACTATAATAACAGCTAGACTAGGGGTGCAGTCAATATGTAACATTTTTTGTCAGTCATTAAGGTGACTCATTTTACCCGAACTGTACAATTTCCCCTCTTTCCAATCCACATTGCCGGGGTGAGTGGCTCAGACGGTTAAGGCGCTGGCCTTCTGGCCCCAACTTGGCAGGTTCGATCCTGGTTCAGTCCAGTGGTATTTGAAGGTGCTCAAATACGTCAGCCTCGTGTCGATAGATTTACTGGCACGTAAAAGAACTCCTGCGGGACTAAATTCCGGCACCTCAGCTTCTCCGAAAACCTTAAAAGAGTAGTTAGTGGGACGTAAAACAAATAACATTATTATTATTATTATTATTATTATTATTATTATTATTATTATTCAATCCACATTGCTCCCTTGTCGGCAGGAAAGCAGGCAATGATCCTGCACATTTTATTGAGCAGGTCAAGGTAGTTGAAGACAACTCGTTCGGTTCGGTTCACTTTAAGATACTAAAATGGATTCTCGAAACGACAAACATCAAGAAAGTTCTCATCCCATGACATCTTAATATAAATCTTTATTAATTCTGAAAGCTTATTTCGCTACAACCGAGGAATCCCCGCTATCGATTATTTGTGAGGCAGGAGCGAGAATCCCTTGTCACGCCAGACACGGTGGTGCCATCTACTTGATTCGCTCGGGTGTGAACCGATCTAGTCCGAGTGTTACCGAAGGCAGTTGCCCGGCCGGGCCATTACCAGCTGGTGGTCGCGCGGTGTTCTCG